>NC_056456.1:2758665-2763665 GCF_018296145.1 Oncorhynchus tshawytscha
ATCCTACAAGTCCAGAGAAATACACCAACTAATGCATGTAGGGCAGAATTGGGCCGTTTTCCAGTAATAATGAAGATACAGAAAAGATCATTAAAATTTTGGCTACATCTAAATTCAAGTCTAAATTCGAGTCTGCAATTTAAAGCACTTCAAACCCAAGAGCTGAGCCCAGAAACGAGCCCTCTCAGTCAGCTGGTGTTGGACCTCACCAACCAAGCTGACACCAGCACTGCTTCAAAAGAAAGAATTCCAATAAGCAAAATCATGAACCAATCAAAGGAATCATATTTACAATACTGGAAAAACGAAACAAAATCCCAAAGCCGACTAAATTGCTATCTGACCCTAAACAGAGATTATGAATTGGCTGATTATCTCTACTCTGTCAGAGATACGAAGCAGAGACAGATCCTTACCAAGTACAGGCTGAGTGATCACCGATTGGCAATAGAAACCGGCAGACATAAAAAGACATGGCTACCCAAAGAGGAGCGTGTATGTGGTCACTGCATGACAGGGGAGGTAGAGACAGAGATGCACTTTCTCCTTTACTGTGATAAATATTCCTCACAAAGAGATTCATTATTCACAGAAATGACTACATATATTCCAAATTTTTACAAATTCAACCCAGAGGAAAAACTAAGAATACTCCTGGGCGAAGGAGTAATGGCTCCTCTTGCAGCCAAATATGTATTTTCCTGCCATAGCCTGAGGGACACTGAATAATAACATCTGCATAGTAAGCAGTAACTTACTTATTATTACTATTATTGTTATTACTATAATTATTTATCATTCCAAATATGGGTGGTAATGGTAGTGATAACAGTTTAGTGATGGTTGTAGTAGTCGTAGTAATGATGATTGTAGTTGTAGTACTGATATAAAGAAGAAGATGACCGTTATTTAGTTATAAGTTAGTTATAGTTTCATTTTCCATAATTTGATTTTATATTTATTACATTTCTACTATTGACTGTTACCATTTTATTGGTATTATTTTTGTATTTAATTTTGTATTATTATTTACTACCATTTTATATTATTATTTGCTATCATTTATAATTTTGTTACAATGTATATTGTATACATTGTTTTTGGCAATATTGACACAAATGCCAAAAAGCTTGAATTTGAATTTGAATTTGAATTTGAGAGAGAGAGAGAGAGAGAGAAGAGAGAGAGAGACCGAGAGAGAGAAAGACAGAGAGAGAGAGAGAGAGAGAGAGAGAGAGAGAGACAGAGAGAGAGAAAGACAGAGAGAGAGAGTTTGAGTTTTAAATACTCTTTATTGGGTCTGGGGGCCCACCACACAATAAATACTCATACAAAACCACAGTTACACATCAATTAAAAACACAACTCCAATTCCTCCTCCACAGTAACTACACACAACAGCCTCTGTATACCCCATATACTCAAAAACAGATCGATATTGTTGACAAGTTTGTAATAGGCAAACTCAACCCTTAGTCTCGCTGCCAACATTCCCTCCAGCATTCCCACCACATCCACAGACCCCTGTCCCCGAATGCTGTTCTTTCGGGTCTTCCATATCGCTAATTTTGCTGCCCCTAACACAAAAATTAAGCAACACAACTACACCCTTTTGACTGAACCTGTACTTTGGCCCAAATATATACAGTTGGGAAGAGAAAACCTCTCCCAACGTTGAGAACCAATCAGTGATCAGTTCAATCATCCCAACCAACCTGGGACACAATAAAAACAGATGTGCCAGAGATTCAGACCCAGCACAGAATGGACACCCCTCCCCAACAGTAGGATCCAGGTGTACCAGATGCATATTGGTGGCTATAGCTCCATGTATTATCCTCCATTGGAGGTCAGCTGTCCTCTTATCAATAGGCAGTTTATATAATGATCGCCAACAGCCTTTTGGAGAGGCACCTGGACCAAGCACATCCGCCCACCTCGTCGATTTTACCCCTTCCAGGGAAGAGGCATGGGACACCTTTACACATATTCTGTACATGGCCTTCTTTCCCACCTCCTTGAACTCCCCAGCTCCGGGGTATCGAAGGAAAGCAGCGTCCCCACGTCCTCTTCAAATGCCCCCATCGCAGCACTAACAATCAGTGCAGGGAACACATAATCCAGACCCTCCTTCCACCGATCAGAATTGGAAGTGTCAGTCACATACTGCAGATGAAGCACTGGCAAGGAATCGCAGACCTCATCGACGACCTTCCTCAGTAGACGAGATGATCGGATCCCCGCTCTTTCTCCCAGCTCCTCCAATCTGCTCCTGCTCTGCATCAGATGACCCAGCTTGGTACACCCCACGCCTAACAGGCATGAACGTAGGCTAGCTGAACCCAGAACACGGGACTGGATGGCAGTGTTGTGAAAAAGAGGCTCTTCAAAAAGCCACATCCCTGGTGGCGTGCAGGCCTTACGGGACTTGACAAAGACTCTCCAAGCCTGCATAACAGACTCATAAAATGGAGTCAGGCCAGTCAAATCACCCCCTCCAGCTTTAAGAGGAAAAGATGCTTGTCGAAGCCCAAACAGCCCGCTCTCCTCATCAATATGTAGGCTGTTTCGACCCAGCTAGAACAGTCTCTGTACAACAATCTCTGGGCTGCTTGGAGCCTGAAAGCCGTGATCCTAGAGGAAATGTCCACCAGGCCTTGCCCACCCTCGTGCAGTGGCAGGTACAGGGCTGCAGCTTTAATCCAGTGTTGCCCAGACCAGAAGAAATTGACAAGGGTCCTCTGAAGCTCTTGTATCAGACCCTTTGGTGGCTGTAAAATCATTAGTCTGTGCCACAGGGTAGAAGCAGCAAGATTATTAGCTACCAGGACCCGTCCCCTATAAGACAGCTGGGGCAACACCCATTTCCACCTTGACAGTCTGGCACACACTTTCTCCACTACACCCTCCCAGTTCTTTTTTGAAAGACATCGGAGCCTAGAAAAACCCCCAAAGTCTTCATTCCATCTCTGCCCCACTGAAGCCCCCCTGGTAACCATGGAGTAGACCCCATCTGAAGCTGACCTGCCCACAGCGCTTCACTCTTTCCCCAATTGACTTTAGCTGAGGAGGCCCCCTCATACACCTTTAAAGCGTTTGAGAGAACCTTAACATCCTCACCCCCTGTAATAAAAACTATCACGTCATCTGCATACGCAGACAGTGCTATCGTGGGACCCTTCGTTACACCTGGCACAAAGAAACCAGTAAGCTTCGCTCTTAAAAAACAAAGCATTGGTTCAATCGCCAGACTATATAACTGCCCTGAAATTGGGCATCCCTGCCTGATGCCCCTTTCGACAGGGATGGGGCAACTTAAACCACCACCCACCTTCACCATACACGAGGCTCCAGCATACAGTAAATTCACCCAAGACAGAAAAACATCCCCAAACCCAAAGGCTTTCATTATTTTAAACAAGTACTGGTGGTCCACACGATCAAAAGCCTTCTCCTGATCCAACGAAAGTAAACCCACATTTACATCAGACAGTTTACAAATGTCTAAAACATCTCTTATCAGAAACAAGTTGTCAACAATAGAGCGATCAGGTACACAGTAGGACTGGTCCTTGTGGATCAACAACCCCAGATACTCTTTCAACCTGTTTGAGAGACATTTAGAAACAATTTTATATTCTGCGCACAGCAAAGCAACAGGTCTCCAATTTTTTATGAGAGCCAAATCCCCCTTTTTTGGCAACAGTGAAAGCACTGCACGTTGACAGGATACAGGAAGAGAACCCTCATGAAAAGATTCACACATCACTTCATAAAAGTCCTCCCCAATAGACCCCCAAAAGTGCTTATAAAACTCAGATGGTAACCCATCGATGCCAGGGGCTCGGCCTGTTGAGAGCTGCATAACAGCTGTGGACAGCTCCTGCAGTGTAATGTCAGCGTCCAATGCGACTCTCTGCTCAGGTCCCAATTTAGGAAGACCATGTAACAACTGTTCAGTACACATAGAGTCACAATCCTCCGCCTTATAAAGGGACGAGTAGAAATCCACGGCATGTTGACGCATTTCAATATCATTCGTGGTCACCTTCCCATCAGGGAGACGAAGGCATACCATCTGTTTACGTTGAAATGTCGACTTTCCTAGGTTAAAAAAAAAAAGCACTAGGAGCATCCATATCCTTGAGGGAAGCGAAACGAGACCTAATCAAGGCACCCTTCACTCTTTCATGCAGAAACGACCTCAGTTCATGTCTCTTGTCCTGTAAGTTCATGACTAGTCCAGGGTCATTCTGAGTGAGCAGCTTCAATTCAATAGATTTGATGTCCTGTTCAAGGGCCTTGATAGTCTCTTTAAATTCAGTTTGAGACAGAGCAGTATACTGTTGACAAAAACTCGTATTTGGGCCTTCCCAACCTCCCACCATTGTCTCAAGGACTCAAAATTCCCTTTTATACCCCTCCATTTTTCCCAAAACAACAAAAACCTGTCACAAAACATGACATCATGTAACAATTTAACATTAAAATACCAGTAAGGTGATGACCTTCGTGGACAGGACAAGTGAATATCAACAGTAACCATATGATGATCAGAGAAACCCACAGGAGTAATGGCACACTTTCCAACCCTACTACAGTATTGCTCAGATACATACAACCTGTCTAACCGTGCTGCACTGACACGACCTTCATTAATTTTTAGCCATGTGTACTGCCTAACTTTGGCATTCCTTACTCTCCACACATCAGAAAGCTCAAACTCAGTTAATAGGCCAGACAGGCAAGTGGCTGACCGCAGGTGAGGTTCTTCAGCGGTGCGATCAACAGTAAAATCCACTGTACAGTTCCAGTCACCCCCTAAAACCATACACCCCTCTTGGTCACACTGTCTTAACATTTCCTTTAGTTGATCAAATACAGCAATACGCTCTGTACCCTCATTAGGAGCATAAACATTCAAAAAAAAACAAAAAAAAACATAACATCCACCTTGACCAATAAAACCCGACCCTTGACAATCTCTGTTGTAGATACCA
>NC_056456.1:2768665-2816165 GCF_018296145.1 Oncorhynchus tshawytscha
AGGTAGAACCCTTCTTGGTGGAAAGGGTTCCTCAGCTGTCTCCATAGGAGAACCCTTTTAGTTCCAGGTAGAACCCTTCTTGGTGGAAAGGGTTCTTCATCTGTCTTCATAGGAGAACCCTTTTGGTTCCAGGTAGAACCTTTTTTGGTGGAAAGGGTTCTACATGGAACTCAAAAGGGTTTTACCTGGAAAAAAAGGGTTTTACCTAGAACCAAAAGCGCTGGTTTTACCTGGAACCAAACACGGTTCTTCAAAGGGTTCCCCGAAGAACCCTTTTTGGTTCTAGATAGCATATTTTTGTGTAGCGCAGCTTAGTACAAATACTACAGAAAAAGTCATTTGCATAATGTGCAACACTGCTGGTCAACTCAAATAGGTAGGTGTAATCTTGTGTCCACATGCGTGTGTATCTCTTTCAGAACACTATGTATAACAGCTGGACCTTCTGAAACCTCTTCAAACTCACTTGTCTGCTACTACGCTGAACAGGACACATCTCTCTGTTCGCTCATCTCAAGTACCAGCCCCCACCTGCCTTTGACAGAGCCTAACAGACACAGATATTCCTCCCCAGCTCTCCCTCTCCGTCTGTCTTTCTCTCTATGCATTTGGTTTAAAGAGCAACTGAAGGCAGTAAACAACTTCTCTGGTAGAAAATGGCCTCAGTGGCATCAATATTAGTCAGATTGATATCTTCTTGTGTCAAAACTTACTGCAAAGTGTAAAAAGGATCAATTTGGTTATAAAGTCAGTCTCGTACAAAACAGAGAGAAGACAAAAAAAGACCAGATTTAAGGCCACAGTTTTCTGAGGGTTGGGATTGATAACTTACACGCCCACTTCTGTCAATGATGCCCAACTGTCCAGAGACAACATGGCTCTCTGTCCCCAGCTGTCATGAGGACATGTTGTCCAGTCTACATATGAATCCAGAGACAACATGGCTCTCTGTCCCCAGCTGTCATGAGGACATGTTGTCCAGTCTGCATATGAATCCAGAGACAACATGGCTCTCTGTCCCCAGCTGTCATGAGGACATGTTGTCCAGTCTACATATGAATCCAGAGACAACATGGCTCTCTGTCCCCAGCTGTCATGTGGACATGTTTTCCAGTCTACATATGAATCCAGAGACAACATGGCTCTCTGTCCCCAGCTGTCATGAGGACATGTTTTCCAGTCTACATATGAATCCAGAGACAACATGGCTCTCTGTCCCCAGCTGTCATGAGGACATGTTTTCCAGTCTACATATGAATCCAGAGACAACATGGCTCTCTGTCCCCAGCTGTCATGAGGACATGTTTTCCAGTCTACATATGAATCCAGAGACAACATGGCTCTCTGTCCCCAGCTGTCATCAGGACATGTTGTCCAGTCTACATATGAATCCAGAGACAACATGGCTCTCTGTCCCCAGCTGTCATGAGGACATGTTTTCCAGTCTACATATGAATCCAGAGACAACATGGCTCTCTGTCCCCAGCTGTCACATGGACATGTTGTCGGAAGGGGAATGATACTCGAGCAAGCTAAATACATCAAGCTAACGTGTAATGTGATGTTGCATGTCTTAGGAAGATGTGCATAGCTCACGTTAGCTAGCTAGCTACCTTGATAACAACAGTTAAACGGTAGCCCATTGGCATTTAGGGTCAATATGGGGCAGGCATAGTCTCTTCTCCATACAAAATGATTTCGTCAGTCCAGACCTTCAAAGTGAAGCTGTCTGAGGTCAATGGGAATTAACTCTGTAACACATCGGTCTGAATCTTAACTTGTGATTCCTGTGAGTACCTGTAAAAACCCTTTTACATCATCCGCATTCTTGTCATAGAGCAGGATTATCAATGGTTCTGTTGGGCTCTGTGCTCACCCCTGGAAACGGGAGGGAGGGTTTCAGCCCCACCTCCACCAGCCCAGCCCACTGTCTACCATAGCCCAGCCCAGCCACACAGCCTCTTGTTATGCTTTCATGGTCTCTGCAAACTCCCCAAAAGCCCTTTTTCCCTCTCTGTTGGATTAAGGGGTCAAATGCCCACCGACGCAATTTTCCTAATTGTTGCCAGAGCTTCACAGGCAGGGTGGAGATGTGTAGGCTACCCTGTCCTCTTCGACTGCTCTCACCCTGTCAACACATCAGCACACATCACACTAAGTGATTATTCTAGTAGAACATCGGCATAGAGCATCAGTGTGTGTGTGTGTGTGTGTGTGTGTGTTTATGTAGCGGCCCCTTCAGTCTCAAATGAGAACTGCATCGTAGTTCATTCTTAAACGCTCAACCTCTAAATCAATCTGTAATCAAGGTGTTTGGAGATTGGTTAGTGACTCTAACATAATCCATGACAGATCAGAGAGACGGAAGGGGGGAGAAAGGAGAGAGAAGGGGAGAGGGAGTATGGGTGAAAGAAAGAGGGGGAAAGATAGATTGTGGGAGAGAGCAAGATGGAGAGAGACAGAGAGAGATGGGAGAGGAGGATTAAAGAGTGAGAGAGCGGTGGAGAGAGAGAGAGAGAGTGGGAGGATATAGAGAGGAGGGGAGAGAGAGAGAGAGAGAGAGAGAGAGTGGGAGGATATAGAGAGGACATAGACAGAGAGAGAGAGAGAGAGAGAGAGAGAGAGAGATAGGGAGAGTGGGAGGATATAGAGAGGAGGGAGAGAGACAGAGACAGAGAGAGAGAGAGAGAGAGATAGGGAGAGTAGGGAGAGGAGGGAGGATATAGAGAGGAGGGAGAGAGACAGAGAGAGAGAGAGAGAGAGAGAGAGAGAGAGAGAGAGAGAGGGATATAGAGAGGAGGAAGAGAGAGAGAGAGAGAGAGAGAGAGAGAGAGAGAGAGAGAGAGAGAGAGAGAGTGGGAGGATATAGAGAGGAGAGGAGAGAGAGAGAGAGAGAGAGAGAGAGAGAGAGAGAGAGAGAGAGAGAGAGAGAGAGTGGGAGGATATAGAGAGGAGGGAGAGAGAGAGAGAGAGAGAGAGAGTGGGAGGATATAGAGAGGAGGGAGAGAGAGAGAGAGAGAGAGAGAGAGAGAAAGAGGGAAAGCCAGGAAACATCACAGCATAGTGGGCTTGGTTCAACAGAGGCCTTGCCCCCCAGAGCATCACATTACACATTACAGCGGAGGAGAAATCACATTATGTCCTCAGCAATCTCTGCCCCCGTGAGACACCACCATAACAACACAGAGCGAGAAGAGAAGGGGGGTGGGGGGCTGCCATGTCCGTCTCTAATCCACAGTATAAACAGACACACACACGTCCTAATGTTATCTCATTAACACTGCAATATTCTGTACAAGGTTGCACTGTGACTCTGTCTAACTCATTATTTACAACCATTAAGCAACTGTATATCTGCACTTGTATATGTACATAGTATACATACTGTAGCTACTATCACTGACGTGCGCCGGCTATGATGTCACCTAGCTGTTGTTATCTTTTGTTCAGTTTAAGGTGGGAGGGAGGGGAGATACAGTAAATGGGTTCTGTGTATTTACTAAAGAAGGAAATAACTATAAATATACTGTACCATCATGATGAGCATAGCTTACTACCAACTTGTGAATGAATGTGTTTATCCCAGTTATCTACTATGTAAATCCCATGAAGTACCAGTGGATGTTTAGATAATAAGTAACTACTACTACTTTGGATAAAAGCATCTGCTGAATGACCTTCTTTGTTTATTTCTTGTTGTGCCATAGCCTGGTCCCAGATCTGTTTGTGTTTTATCCACCTCCTCTGGTCGACGGAAGTGACTAGATGTTTCTAAAATCCCAAACAGATCTATGACCAGGCTAGCACAGAGAAGCGGTGTAAGATTAAAATCCTTATCATGGCCTGGTCCCAAATATACCACTGCTAAGATATCGCCTTTCACAATATGACAGTTGATTCACTTGACAGTGTATCTCCATTTTCCACTGCTTAAGTAGTGTGGATGGTCCAATGCCAATGGGAGGCTGAGTGAAGCTGAAATCCTAAACCATGCTGATCCCAGAGACTCGGGTAAGGCAAGGCAAGCCCCTCTCTTAGCTTAGGCTTAATTAACCAGTCTGCGTCAGATGCAAACATTTCGATTTTAAGATTTAGATAGTCTCACGGGATTGTGAATCTTTCGCTCTCTTGCCTGCTCTTTCTCTCATATCTGCTCTCTCTCCCTCTTTCTCCTTCAGCTCATTTCAGTCCAATAGTTCCTCATTATTTTAATGATGCTGGTAAAGGAAGTTTTCTGCTCACCCATGCAGTTCACTTTCAACAACAGGCAGAGCAGTTTGGGAACTGAACGGAAAACCCAAAGTGTAGCTAGTGGATCATCAACAAGCTGACAGTAGCAAATTCATGTGGTCTCAAAACAACGAGCAACTCTACATTTCCAACCCATGTCGGGGAGAGAGTCTTCGTAACAGTCGTCTACCTTTTCAGTCTCATTATGTTCAATAATTGGTCCCTTGACAAACCGTTTACGAGAAAATGTTTTCCGCTTTTTAAGTAAGTTTAGTCTTTTCATACACTCTTAGAAAAGAAGGTTCCTAAATGGTTCTTCAGCTGTCACCATAGTAGAACCTTTTTTGGTTCCAGGTAGAACCCTTCTTGGTGGAAAGGGTTCCTCAGCTGTCTCCATAGGAGAACCCTTTTAGTTCCAGGTAGAACCCTTCTTGGTGGAAAGGGTTCCTCAGCTGTCTCCATAGGAGAACACTTTTGGTTCCAGGTAGAACCTTTTTTGGTGGAAAGGGTTCTACATGGAACTCAAAAGGGTTTTACCTGGAAAAAAAGGGTTTTACCTAGAACCAAAAGCGCTGGTTTTACCTGGAACCAAACACGGTTCTTCAAAGGGTTCCCCGAAGAACCCTTTTTGGTTCTAGATAGCATATTTTTGTGTATCGCAGCTTAGTACAAATACTACAGAAAAAGTCATTTGCATAATGTGCAACACTGCTGGTCAACTCAAATAGGTAGGTGTAATCTTGTGTCCACATGCGTGTGTATCTCTTTCAGAACACTATGTATAACAGCTGGACCTTCTGAAACCTCTTCAAACTCACATGTCTGCTACTACGCTGAACAGGACACATCTCTCTGTTCGCTCATCTCAAGTACCAGCCCCCCACCTGCCTTTGACAGAGCCTAACAGACACAGATATTCCTCCCCAGCTCTCCCTCTCCGTCTGTCTTTCTCTCTATGCATTTGGTTTAAAGAGCAACTGAAGGCAGTAAACAACTTCTCTGGTAGAAAATGGCCTCAGTGGCATCAATATTAGTCAGATTGATATCTTCTTGTGTCAAAACTTACTGCAAAGTGTAAAAAGGATCAATTTGGTTATAAAGTCAGTCTCGTACAAAACAGAGAGAAGACAAAAAAAGACCAGATTTAAGGCCACAGTTTTCTGAGGGTTGGGATTGATAACTTACACGCCCACTTCTGTCAATGATGCCCAACTGTCCAGAGACAACATGGCTCTCTGTCCCCAGCTGTCATGAGGACATGTTGTCCAGTCTGCATATGAATCCAGAGACAACATGGCACTCTGTCCCCAGCTGTCATGAGGACATGTTGTCCAGTCTGCATATGAATCCAGAGACAACATGGCTCTCTGTCCCCAGCTGTCATGAGGACATGTTTTCCAGTCTACATAGGAATCCAGAGACAACATGGCTCTCTGTCCCCAGCTGTCATGAGGACATGTTGTCCAGTCTACATATGAATCCAGAGACAACATGGCTCTCTGTCCCCAGCTGTCATGTGGACATGTTGTCCAGTCTGTTTTCCATATGAATCCAGAGACAACATGGCTCTCTGTCCCCAGCTGTCATGAGGACATGTTGTCCAGTCTACATATGAATCCAGAGACAACATGGCTCTCTGTCCCCAGCTGTCATGTGGACATGTTGTCCAGTCTGCATATGAATCCAGAGACAACATGGCTCTCTGTCCCCAGCTGTCATGAGGACATGTTGTCCAGTCTACATATGAATCCAGAGACAACATGGCTCTCTGTCCCCAGCTGTCATCAGGACATGTTGTCCAGTCTACATATGAATCCAGAGACAACATGGCTCTCTGTCCCCAGCTGTCATGAGGACATGTTGTCCAGTCTACATATGAATCCAGAGACAACATGGCTCTCTGTCCCCAGCTGTCACATGGACATGTTGTCGGAAGGGGAATGATACTCGAGCAAGCTAAATACATCAAGCTAACGTGTAATGTGATGTTGCATGTCTTAGGAAGATGTGCATAGCTCACGTTAGCTAGCTAGCTACCTTGATAACAACAGTTAAACGGTAGCCCATTGGCATTTAGGGTCAATATGGGGCAGGCATTTGGACGAGACGGGCCTGGAGCTGATCTACTGGCACTGGCAAACACCTCAGAATGGACAATAGGTGATTACTAATAAGACAGTACATTACAAGTGTTTAGTAATATTCGCCAAATACATTTGCATGTAGAGGTATTTGACTCTGTGAAATGGTGCTGCCACAATAAACAGAATGTACAGACAGACAATAAACAGCATGTACAGACAGACAATAAACAGCATGTACAGACAGACAATAAACAGCATGTACAGACAGACAATAAACAGAATGTACAGACAGACAATAAACAGCATGTACAGACAGACAATAAACAGCATGTACAGACAGACAATAAACAGCATGCACAGACAGACAATAAACAGAATGTACAGACAGACAATAAACAGAATGTACAGACAGACAATAAACAGCATGTACAGACAGACAATAAACAGAATGTACAGACAGACAATAAACAGCATGTACAGACAGACAATAAACAGCATGTACAGACAGACAATAAACAGCATGTACAGACAGACAATAAACAGCATGTACAGACAGACAATAAACAGCATGTACAGACAGACAATAAACAGCATGTACAGACAGACAATAAACAGCATGTACAGACAGACAATAAACAGCATGTACAGACAGACAATAAACAGCATGTACAGACAGACAATAAACAGCATGTACAGACAGACAATAAACAGCATGTACAGACAGACAATAAACAGCATGTACAGACAGACAATAAACAGCATGTACAGACAGACAATAAACAGAATGTACAGACAGACAATAAACAGCATGTACAGACAGACAATAAACAGCATGCACAGACAGACAATAAACAGCATGCACAGACAGACAATAAACAGCATGTACAGACAGACAATAAACAGCATGTACAGACAGACAATAAACAGCATGTACAGACAGACAATAAACAGCATGTACAGACAGACAATAAACAGCATGTACAGACAGACAATAAACAGCATGTACAGACAGACAATAAACAGCATGTACAGACAGACAATAAACAGCATGTACAGACAGACAATAAACAGCATGTACAGACAGACAATAAACAGCATGTACAGACAGACAATAAACAGAATGTACAGACAGACAATAAACAGCATGTACAGACAGACAATAAACAGCATGTACAGACAGACAATAAACAGAATGTACAGACAGACAATAAACAGAATGTACAGACAGACAATAAACAGAATGTACAGACAGACAATAAACAGAATGTACAGACAGACAATAAACAGCATGTACAGACAGACAATAAACAGCATGCACAGACAGACAATAAACAGCATGCACAGACAGACAATAAACAGCATGTACAGACAGACAATAAACAGAATGTACAGACAGACAATAAACAGAATGTACAGACAAGGTAATAGCAGTCTTTCAATACGTGTCAGTCAACAACTCTACTTATTTCCTACAGATAGAGGACAGGAGAGAGACTGTCTGAATTGGGAGAGACATTGCACTCAGCACTAAAATTATACAAGACACATCTCTTACTTTGTATCGTCTTATCTTATTATCAAATGGTGCTATCAATGGGTGGGTGGGACATGTCAGGGAACTGTTTTATATGGGACACCATACAGGAAGGAATGACGACTGACATGTTTGGTAAGGTAGCCCCAGCATGCACAGGACAAAATGATGTACGGTATCTGCATAGGCTGTGAATGGCAACAGAAGATGAAAGGCAAGTGTAATATTTGTACATTGTTATATTAGTAGAACACTGCTTTACTGTATTATGGATGGTTTATACTTGAAAGTTATCAAAACACTTTGATTAGATTATCTACAGAAGTTCAGCAATTGCATTCTTCTCTCCTGGAGGACACATTGTATTCTTCTCTTCTGGAGGACACATTGTATTCTTTATCCTGGAGGACACATTGCATTCTTCTCTCCTGGAGGACACATTGTATTCTTCTCTCCTGGAGGACACATTGTATTCTTCTCTCCTGGAGGACACATTGCATTCTTCTCTCCTGGAGGACACATTGTATTCTTTATCCTGGAGGACACATTGTATTCTTCTCTCCTGGAGGACACATTGCATTCTTCTCTCCTGGAGGACACATTGTATTCTTCTCTTCTGGAGGACACATTGTATTCTTTATCCTGGAGGACCATTGCATTCTTCACTCCTGGAGGACACATTGTATTCTTCTCTCCTGGAGGACACATTGTATTCTTCTCTCCTGGAGGACACATTGTATTCTTCTCTCCTGGAGGACACATTGTATTCTTCTCTCCTGGAGGACACATTGCATTCTTCTCTCCTGGAGGACACATTGCATTCTTCTCTCCTGGAGGACACATTGTATTCTTCTCTCCTGGAGGACACATTGCATTCTTCTCTCCTGGAGGACACATTGTATTCTTTATCCTGGAGGACACATTGTATTCTTCTCTCCTGGAGGACCCATTGCATTCTTCTCTCCTGGAGGACACATTGTATTCTTCTCTCCTGGAGGACACATTGTATTCTTCTCTCCTGGAGGACACATTGTATTCTTCTCTCCTGGAGGACACATTGTATTCTTCTCTCCTGGAGGACACATTGTATTCTTTATCCTGGAGGACACATTGCACTCTTCTCTCCTGGAGGACACATTGTATTCTTCTCTCCTGGAGGACACATTGTATTCTTCTCTCCTGGAGGACCATTGCATTCTTCTCTCCTGGAGGACACATTGTATTCTTCTATCCTGGAGGACACATTGTATTCTTCTCTCCTGGAGGACACATTGCATTCTTCTCTCCTGGAGGACACATTGTATTCTTCTATCCTGGAGGACACATTGCATTCTTCTCTCCTGGAGGACACATTGTATTATTCTCTCCTGGAGGACACATTGTATTCTTCTCTCCTGGAGGACACATTGTATTCTTCTCTCCTGGAGGACACATTGTCTTCTTCTCTCCTGGAGGACACATTGTATTCTTTATCCTGGAGGACACATTGTATTCTTTATCCTGGAGGACACATTGTATTCTTTATCCTGGAGGACACATTGTATTCTTCTCTCCTGGAGGACACATTGTATTCTTCTCTCCTGGAGGACACATTGTATTCTTTATCCTGGAGGACACATTGCATTCTTCTCTCCTGGAGGACACATTGTATTCTTCTCTCCTGGAGGACACATTGTATTCTTCTCTCCTGGAGGACCATTGCATTCTTCTCTCCTGGAGGACACATTGTATTCTTCTATCCTGGAGGACACATTGTATTCTTCTCTCCTGGAGGACACATTGCATTCTTCTCTCCTGGAGGACACATTGTATTCTTCTATCCTGGAGGACACATTGCATTCTTCTCTCCTGGAGGACACATTGTATTCTTCTCTCCTGGAGGACACATTGTATTCTTCTCTCCTGGAGGACACATTGTATTCTTCTCTCCTGGAGGACACATTGTATTCTTCTCTCCTGGAGGACACATTGCATTCTTCTCTCCCGGAGGACACATTGTATTCTTCTCTCCTGGAGGACACGTTGTATTATTCTCTCCTGGAGGACACATTGTATTCTTCTCTCCTGGAGGACACATTGTATTCTTCTCTCCTGGAGGACACATTGTCTTCTTCTCTCCTGGAGGACACATTGTATTCTTTATCCTGGAGGACACATTGTATTCTTTATCCTGGAGGACACATTGTATTCTTTATCCTGGAGGACACATTGTATTCTTCTCTCCTGGAGGACACATTGTATTCTTCTCTCCTGGAGGACACATTGTATTCTTTATCCTGGAGGACACATTGCATTCTTCTCTCCTGGAGGACACATTGTATTCTTCTCTCCTGGAGGACACATTGTATTCTTCTCTCCTGGAGGACACATTGCATCCTTCTCTCCCGGAGGACACATTGTATTCTTCTCTCCTGGAGGACACATTGCATTCTTCTCTCCTGGAGGACACATTGTATTCTTCTCTCCTGGAGGACACATTGTATTCTTCTCTCCTGGAGGACACATTGCATTCTTCTCTCCCGGAGGACACATTGTATTCTTCTCTCCTGGAGGACACATTGCATTCTTCTCTCCCGGTGGACACATTGTATTCTTTATCCTGGAGGACACATTGTATTCTTCTCTCCTGGAGGACACATTGTATTCTTCTCTCCTGGAGGACACATTGCATTCTTCTCTCCTGGAGGACACATTGTATTCTTCTCTCCTGGAGGACACATTGTATTCTTCTCTCCTGGAGGACACATTGCATTATTCTCTCCTGGAGTACACATTGCATTCTTCTCTCCTGGAGGACACATTGCATGGAGGACACATTGCATTCTTCTCTCCTGGAGGACACATTGCATTCTTCTCTCCTGGAGGACACATTGTATTCTTCTCTCCTGGAGGACACATTGCATTCTTCTCTCCTGGAGGACACATTGCATTCTTCTCTCCTGGAGGACACATTGCATTCTTCTCTCCTGGAGGACACATTGCATGGAGGACACATTGCATTCTTCTCTCCTGGAGGACACATTGATCTGGTTGGTATTGCCATCCTCCTGCATCTGACATCTGCCTGTAGTTATTGAACTCTGCCTGCTGGACCCATGGGTTGAGGCAAACTCATATAAATTATAGTCATGCACTCCACCTCTCCTTCCCCTGACTGCACATGTCCATAACCTGTAATACGTTACATGGATGGAAGGGACTTCATCACCCACTGGAGACTTGGAGACACCCAGACAGACACCCATCACCCACTGGAGACTTGGAGACACCCAGACAGACACCCATCACCCACTGGAGACTTGGAGACACCCAGACAGACACCCATCACCCACTGGAGACTTGAAGACACCCAGACAGACACCCATCACCCACTGGAGACTTGAAGACACCCAGACAGACACCCATCACCCACTGGAGACTTGGAGACACCCAGACAGACACCCATCACCCACTGGAGACTTGGAGACACCCAGACAGACACCCATCACCCACTGGAGACTTGAAGACACCCAGACAGACACCCATCACCCACTGGAGACTTGAAGACACCCAGACAGACACCCATCACCCACTGGAGACTTGAAGACACCCAGACAGACACCCATCACCCAGAGAGCTGTGGATGTCAGTGTGTGTTTGGACACATCCTTAGAGTTGGCCAAGTAGACCACAGAAATATAATCCCATTCTAGTTCTGCTTAGCGAGCTGACGTTGTACTCACAACCTATTTGTACACTTTACCTGATGTTCTAGGTAAAGTGTAGGCATGCTGTCTTTATAAACACGTGATACTGACAGCAGAAAAATATTTTTAGCTGATACATGTATCTCAACTGAGCGATGTTTGTGTCCACATGCATCCTACACCTGTATGGTGTTAGTAGTTCTGGGGTTTCTCACCTGTTCCGTGGACATACGGAGAGAAGAGACCATACAACAGAATCCAGTTAGCAGTGGTGTGTGTTGATGGATGCCAAGGGAAGTCAGGCTTCCCCAAAAATATAAACAATTTGAAAATAATCTCTCTGTTTCAGAAGTGTCTTCCATTCACAAGTGGCTGAATGTCTATGACCGGAGAAAGGACTCTGAGTGGCTGAATGTAAATGACCAGAGAAAGGGTCTGAGTGGCTGAATGTAAATGACCAGAGAAAGGGTCTGAGTGGCTGAATGTATATGACCAGAGAAAGGGTCTGAGTGGCTGAATGTAAATGACCAGAGAAAGGGTCTGAGTGGCTGAATGTATATGACCAGAGAAAGGGTCTGAGAGGCTGAATGTATATGACCAGAGAAAGGGTCTGAGTGGCTGAATGTATATGACCAGAGAAAGGGTCTGAGTGGCTGAATGTATATGACCAGAGAAAGGGTCTGAGTGGCTGAATGTAAATGACCAGAGAAAGCACTCTGAGTGGCTGAATGTATATGACCAGAGAAAGGGTCTGAGTGGCTGAATGTATATGACCAGAGAAAGGGTCTGAGAGGCTGAATGTATATGACCAGAGAAAGGGTCTGAGTGGCTGAATGTATATGACCAGAGAAAGGGTCTGAGTGGCTGAATGTATATGACCAGAGAAAGGGTCTGAGTGGCTGAATGTATATGACCAGAGAAAGGGTCTGAGTGGCTGAATGTATATGACCAGAGAAAGGGTCTGAGTGGCTGAATGTATATGACCAGAGAAAGGGTCTGAGTGGCTGAATGTATATGACCAGAGAAAGGGTCTGAGTGGCTGAATGTATATGACCAGAGAAAGGGTCTGAGTGGCTGAATGTATATGACCAGAGAAAGGGTCTGAGTGGCTGAATGTAAATGACCAGAGAAAGGGTCTGAGTGGCTGAATGTATATGACCAGAGAAAGGGTCTGAGTGGCTGAATGTATATGACCAGAGAAAGGGTCTGAGTGGCTGAATGTATATGACCAGAGAAAGGGTCTGAGTGGCTGAATGTATATGACCAGAGAAAGGGTCTGAGTGGCTGAATGTATATGACCAGAGAAAGGGTCTGAGTGGCTGAATGTATATGACCAGAGAAAGCACTGAGTGGCTGAATGTATATGACCAGAGAAAGGGTCTGAGTGGCTGAATGTATATGACCAGAGAAAGGGTCTGAGTGGCTGAATGTATATGACCAGAGAAAGCACTGAGTGGCTGAATGTATATGACCAGAGAAAGGGTCTGAGTGGCTGAATGTATATGACCAGAGAAAGGGTCTAGTGGCTGAATGTAAATGACCAGAGAAAGGGTCTGAGTGGCTGAATGTATATGACCAGAGAAAGGGTCTGAGAGGCTGAATGTATATGACCAGAGAAAGGGTCTGAGTGGCTGAATGTATATGACCAGAGAAAGCACTGAGTGGCTGAATGTATATGACCAGAGAAAGGGTCTGAGTGGCTGAATGTATATGACCAGAGAAAGGGTCTGAGTGGCTGAATGTAAATGACCAGAGAAAGGGTCTGAGTGGCTGAATGTCTATGACCAGAGAAAGGGTCTGAGTGGCTGAATGTCTATGACCAGAGAAAGGGTCTGAGTGGCTGAATGTATATGACCAGAGAAAGGGTCTGAGTGGCTGAATGTATATGACCAGAGAAAGGGTCTGAGTGGCTGAATGTAAATGACCAGAGAAAGGGTCTGAGTGGCTGAATGTATATGACCAGAGAAAGGGTCTGAGTGGCTGAATGTAAATGACCAGAGAAAGGGTCTGAGTGGCTGAATGTATATGACCAGAGAAAGGGTCTGAGTGGCTGAATGTATATGACCAGAGAAAGGGTCTGAGTGGCTGAATGTATATGACCAGAGAAAGGGTCTGAGTGGCTGAATGTATATGACCAGAGAAAGGGTCTGAGTGGCTGAATGTATATAACCAGAGAAAGGGTCTGAGTGGCTGAATGTATATGACCAGAGAAAGGGTCTGAGTGGCTGAATGTATATGACCAGAGAAAGGGTCTGAGTGGCTGAATGTATATGACCAGAGAAAGGGTCTGAGTGGCTGAATGTATATGACCAGAGAAAGGGTCTGAGTGGCTGAATGTAAATGACCAGAGAAAGGGTCTGAGTGGCTGAATGTAAATGACCAGAGAAAGGGTCTGAGTGGCTGAATGTATATGACCAGAGAAAGGGTCTGAGAGGCTGAATGTATATGACCAGAGAAAGGGTCTGAGTGGCTGAATGTAAATGACCAGAGAAAGGGTCTGAGTGGCTGAATGTATATGACCAGAGAAAGGGTCTGAGAGGCTGAATGTAAATGACCAGAGAAAGGGTCTGAGTGGCTGAATGTAAATGACCAGAGAAAGGGTCTGAGAGGCTGAATGTATATGACCAGAGAAAGGGTCTGAGTGGCTGAATGTAAATGACCAGAGAAAGGGTCTGAGTGGCTGAATGTATATGACCAGAGAAAGGGTCTGAGTGGCTGAATGTATATGACCAGAGAAAGGGTCTGAGAGGCTGAATGTATATGACCAGAGAAAGGGTCTGAGTGGCTGAATGTAAATGACCAGAGAAAGGGTCTGAGAGGCTGAATGTATATGACCAGAGAAAGGGTCTGAGTGGCTGAATGTAAATGACCAGAGAAAGGGTCTGAGTGGCTGAATGTATATGACCAGAGAAAGGGTCTGAGTGGCTGAATGTATATGACCAGAAAAAGCACTCTGAGTGAGCGAAACAGCGCCCTCCTGTTTCAGTATCTGTATTTGTATTTATCATGGATCCACATTAGCTGTTCCTGGGGTCCAGCAGAATGAAGGCAGTTTATACCATTTTAAAAACATTACAATACATTCACATTCTCAGGCACTACTCCACCACTACCACATGTCTACAGTACTAAATCCATGTGTTTGTGTGTGTATAGTGCGTATGTTATCGTGTGTGTGTGTGTGTATGCATGTGTCTGAGCCTATGTTTGTGTTGCTTCACAGTCCCCGCTGTTCCATAAGCTGTTTTTTAAATCAAATTGTACTGCTTGCATCAGTTACCTGATGTGGAATAGTTCCATGTAGTCGTGGCTCTATATAGTACCATGCGCCTCCCATAGTCTGTTCTGGACTTGGGGACTGTGAAGAGACCTCTGGTGGCATGTCTTGTGGTGTAGTCAGGGTGTCTGAGCTGTGTGCCAGTAGTTCAAACAGACAGCTCAGTGCATTCAATATGTCAATACCTCACATAAATACAAGTAGTGATGAAGTCAATCTCTCCTCCACTTTGAGCCAGGAGAGATTGACATGCATATCATTAAAACATCTTAAGGATCGGACCCTAAAATGACATACCCAAATCTAACTGCCTGTAGCTCAGGACTTAAAGCAAGGATATGCATATCCTTGATACCATTTGAAAGGAAACACTTTGGCGTTTGTGGAAATGTGCAATTAATGTAGGAGAATAAACTCAGCAAAAAAAGAAAAGTCCCTTTTTCAGGACCCTGTCTTTCAAAGATCATTTGTAAAAATTCAAATAACTTCACAGATCTTCATTGCAAAGGGTTTAAACACTGTTTCCCATGCTTGTTCAATGAGGCATAAACATTTAATGAACATGCACCTGTAGAACTGTTGTTAAGACACTAACAGCTTACAGACGGTAGGCAATTAAGGTCACAGTCATGAAAACTTAGGACACTAAAGAGGCCTTTCTACTGACTCTGAAAAACACCAAAATAAAGATGCCCAGGGTCCCTGCTCATCTGCGTGAACGTGCCTTAGGCATGCTGCAAGGAGGCCTGAGGACTGCAGATGTGGACAAGGCAACAAATTGCAATGTCCGTACTGTGAGACGCCTAAGACAGCGCTACAGGGAGACAAAACGGACAGCTGGTCGTCCACGCGGTGACAGACCATGTGTAACAGCACCTGCACAGGATCGGTACATCTGAACATCACACCTGGGGGACAGGTACAGGATGGCAATAACAACTACCTGAGTTACACCAGGAACGCACAATCCCTCCATCAGTGCTCAGACTGTGTGCAATAGGCTGAGAGAGGCTGGACTGAGGGCGTCTAGGCCTGTTGTAAGGCAGGTCCTCACCAGACATCACCGGCAACAACGTTGCCTATGGGCACAAACCCACCGTCGCTGGACCAGACAGGACTGGCAAAAAGTGCTCTTCACTGACAAGTCGCGGTTTTGTCTCACCAGGGGTGATGGTCGGATTCGCATTTATCGTCAAAGGAATGAGTGTTACACCGATGCCTGTACTCTGGAGCGGGATTGATTTGGAGGTGGAGGGTCTGTCATGGTCTGGGGCGGTGTGTCACAGCATCATCGGAATTAGCTTGTCGTCATTGAAGGCAACCTCAATGCTGTGCGTTATAGGGAAGACATCCTCCTCCCTCATGTGGTACCCTTCCTGCAGGCTCATCCTGACATGACCCTCCAGCATGACAATGCCACCAGCCATACTGCTCATTCTGTGCATGATTTCCTGCAAGACAGAAATGTCAGTGTTCTGCCATGGCCAGCGAAGAGCCCGCATCTCAATCCCATTGAGCACGTATGGGACCTGTTAGATCAGAGGGTGAGGGCTAGGACCATTCCCCCCAGAAATGTCTGGGAACTGGCAGGTGCCTTGGTGGAAGAGTGGGGTAACATCTCACAGGCAAATCAGGTGCAGTCCATGAGGAGGAGATGCACTGCAGTACTTAATGCAGCTGGTGGCCACACCAGATACTGATTGTTACTTTTGATTTTGACCCCCCCCCCTTTGTTCAGGGACACACTATTATATTTCTGTTAGTCACATATCTGTGGAACTTGTTCAGTTCATGTCTCAGTTGTTGAATCTTGTTATGTTCATACAAGTATTTACACATGTTAAGTTCGTTGAAAATAAACGCAGTTGACAGTGAGAGGACGTTTCTTTTTTTGCTGAGTTTATATACTGTATTCCACTGTATTATAGTCATTAGATCTGGTAAAAGATAATACAAAGAAAAAACATGCATCTCATCGAAGCTGTGCTGCCCTGTTCTGAATCAATTACAATTTTCCTAAGTCCTTTTTTGTTGTACCTGACCACAATTGACAGAAATAGAGGTGAATTGTTGCAACTCGTTGTGCCATTGTCCTCTGGTGGCTAGCTGAAACTGTCCCTTTCCTAAATTAGCCATGGATGGGGATTAGCCATGGGGATTTGGATTGTGCTTTTACCCCAAAAATTATGTAATTTTTTGGGTGACCCAACCAAATTCCCAAAGAAATATGAGTTATAGATCTGTCATTCTCATTGAAAGCAAGTCTAAGAAGTGGTAGATCTGTTCTACGTGTGTTTTTAAGTTTCATTTTTTTGTCTTTTACTTTCGCTTTTGTACACCGGCAGGGTAGCCTAGTGGTTAGAGTGTTTGACTAGTAACCGAAAGGTTGCAAGTTCAAATCCCCGAGCTGACAAGGTACAAATCTGTTGTTCTGCCCCTGAACAGGCAGTTAACCCATAAAGTGAATTTAGGTGAACTTTTCTAAATTTATCAACCAGGAAATGGCGGAGAAGGTTCGGCAAAGTGCATCTTTAATTCCCAGTGCTGGCCAACGATTATAATGACGATTCTGATCCAACCATGAATTGATACATGTTGCCCCTGACCTGAGAAGATAGAAGTTCAATATGCAGCTAGATGTCGTAGGCTAATGGGAAACTTCACTGCTAGACACTATTTGGGGTGTTTTTCCAGTCTCTCTACATACAGTTGAAGTCGGAAGTTTACATAGACTTAGGTTGGAGTCATTAAAACTTGTTTTTCAACCACTCTACAAATGTCTTGTTAACAAACTATAGTTTTGGCAAGTCGGTTAGGACATTGACTTTGTGTATGACACAAGTAATTTTTCCAAAAATTGTTTACAGACAGATTATTTCCCTTATAATTCACGGTATCACAATTCTAATGGGTCAGAAGTTTACATACACTAAGTTGACTGTGCCTTTAAACAGCTTGGAAAATTACAGAAGATGATGTCATGGCTTTAGAAGCTTCTGATAGGCTAATTGACATCATTTGAGTCAATTGGAGGTGTACCTGTGGATGTATTTCAAGGCCTACCTTCACACTCACTGCCTCTTTGCTTGACATCATGGAAAATCAAGATAAATCAGCCAAGACCTCAGGAAAAAAAAAAGCTCTGGACACGCCACTGGCAGTCTATAAATGTATTCTGACACTTCGTGACTGTTGTCTTCCTGTTGTCTCTGCTGTTGTCACGGTGGGTAGGAATTAATGAGTTATAGAGCAAACAACGCAATTATCAAAACACATAGGTTGTAATATGGCTTTTTCTCTGGCTTGGCTTGCCCAGTGATTTTACCCCCACACTGCTACTGTTAGCTATAGAATATTGTGTTGTCGGACAGCTGACTGAAGACCAGGCATTCAACTCGCAGGTTAATACCCTTTCCACGGTAACATGTCGTTACATGACATTATGAAACTTTGAAACTAACACCCTGATCAGATCGCTCATGCATCCGCGTGCGCCATTGCGCACATGTTGATTTTATCCACCCACACAAGATGCGATCAGGACACGCAGGTTGAAATATCAGAACGAACTCTGAACCAACTATATTAATTTGGGGACAGGTCGAAAGCATTAAACATTTATGGCAATTTAGCTAGCTAGCTTGCTGCTGCTAGCTAATTTCTCCTGGGATATAAACATTGGGTTAATAGATAAAAGGATAAGAGGGTAAACGTTTGTTTCCAGTGATCTCTCCTCCTTCAGGCTGCTTCTTCTTTGGACTTTATATGGCGGTTGGCCACCAACTTTAAGGTGCATTACCACCACCAACTGGACTGGAGTGTGGACCTCAGCCATCTTTCAATCACCCACGTGAGTATATGCTCCTAACAACCAATGAGGACATGGGAGAGGCAGGACACGTCAAGGGTCACAAACAGAACCAAATTCTATTTTAGCGACTGGCTACGCAGATGCTCTTGACGTGTGTGAGCAGTGATGCAATGATTGAATAACATGCATGTGTACATTGATTGTGCATGAGACATGAGCGGGGTGGTCAGCATGTAAGGTGCACGCTACTTTTGGAGCAAGGTGTTGAAGAACGAGTGTTTCATGAAACACATTACAGACACTGGTTATTGCTGTCTTTGCCTAACTGTGAGTTCACAGAGAAATACCAGCTAGATAGGCAAGCCATTAGCCAGATGCAGCTATCACCAAGTTACGCTAGCTAGCTGCTCACCTCGGCCACAAGGGCAGTGCTTCAGCCTACACATAGATCTGAATTAGCTGACCATCTTGAGGCGAGTCAGTCGTGAAAGGAGAAGTCCTGAACTTCAAAACATTGTTCTCTCAATAACAAAGCTAGTTTAGTTTAAATTTACCTCGCTGTATTCTCACTACTAACCTTGTTTGTTGTGATTGAAAGACACACCCAAGAACTACCAACACCCCACCCCCAAGACAGCTCTCGTTTTGGCTTCAGTCAGGGCCGCGAGCGTTTCTTAATAAACCAGCTAAAAAACAAATCAGGAAGTTCAGCCCCGCTTTAAATGCATAATTCATTCCTGTGCAGATTTGATCCCAATTGGGGAGACAGAGAAAGGCTGAGCCCAGCTATCTGCAATACTCCGGCTGCAATGTACTGAAACATCCAAACAGGATTACAGAGCGATCCAGGGAGATTTCTCTCTTCCCCTCCACAGCCAGCTAACAGATGAATGATGGTTTGACTGCTTATCATCTGATAAAGAGCCTTAACTCACGGAGAGGACACAGGAAAGGGACAATGAGGAGCGGGCAGAGTTGACCCAGACCCCATTCAACCCCTCGGCTTCCTCTATTACATACATTATAGAATCACACCTCACAGTGTCTCATCTGATGACTCTGTCTATTTCAACTAGCCAACTAACAACTTTCAACTAGGTCTCACACACAGCTAAACACACACTGCACTGCCAAAATCCATGATTTCATCATCACACGCAATATACCAATCCAACACACACTACTTAACATGTTGCTATAACCTGAACCAGATTTAAACTCTTAGTTAAAGCTTGTCATTCACACGTACACACGTACACACACACACTAACCTCCTCATCTCTTCTGACAGCTTGGTTCGACCAAGGCATTTTAACCACAGGTTGTGATAGACTAGTGGTCAGAGCCTCTTGTCCTGGTGTGTGTGAGGGGGCAGGGCGTAGTTTGCGATCAGTGGGATTTCTGGTTAATCTGTGTGTGTCCCGTACAGCTGAGAGCCTCTGCCCTGCGCTGTCCTGCGCTGTCCTGCTCCAGACTCATTCAACGGCTGGATGAGCTAATGCCAATCACACACACACACAGCGCTCGACTGTACATTATAATTCTGACCTAGAAACACACAGAGTAACGCACTGTACTGTACTAACATTGACCCAATCCCAATAAACACAGAGCACTGTACTCTATTTTACTGACACTGCCCAATCCCAATCACACACACTGTACAATACCACCAATGACACAAACTGTAAGATAATGATGAATGGCACACGCTGCACCAGAATGAAGTTGCACTGTAAAATGTAAACAATGTCCCCTGAATGAGCATGTTGTGAAAAGAACAGCCATTAAGTTCTCTCTATATCCAACTGTGAAGCTGCTCCAAGCAATCAGCTGTCAGGTTTGACCTTGTTAGTCAGTTCTCTGTATTTCTGTTCTATTCAACTTTCTCATGCAAAGTCATTGGGGTGGTTTTCCTTGTTGGGGGATGTATCACTAATATGAACTGGGTGGTAGATCCTGCAGGTCCACATGATCCTGTCAGCTTTCACTATGGGCAAGTTGACCGAGTCAGGTGTTGTCACGACTTCCGCCGAAGTTGGCTCCCCTGCCTGTTCGGGCAGTGCTCGGCGGTCGTCGTCACCGTCCTACTAGCCACTACCGATACCTTTTTTGTTTGTCTGTTGGTTTTGTCTTATTAGTTTCACCTGTGTGTATTTTAGTTTAATTAGTGTCCTTATATATAGTAGGTTGTCCCGCCCTTGTTTTGTGCGGGATTGTTTTTTGTTACTCTGTCGTATGGTGGTTTTCGTATGAGTATTCTCCGGACTATTTGGTCCTGTGTTTGGGCTGGTCAATTGTATGCGCCCTGTATGTTGGCATGACCGTTTTTGTGCGCCGGAGAGTAAATTGATGATCTACTGAACCCTGCTCTCTGCGCCTGATTCCACCCACCACTCCTAGTATCCCGTGACAGGTGTTCTGAAAGCATCTGGGATAAACTATAGAACACAATGACAAACACAATCATGTGGTATACACACACACACACACACACGCATGGCGGTGCCATATCCCAGGTCTCAGGTGGTGAGTGATGTTTTCACACTTATGCAGGGAGATGTCTATTTCTGCTTAAAGCCAGATGACTCAATAATTCATAATGGCTGCCTGTGCCTGCTGCACTCACAGGATCGCTAAGAGCTGTGTGTGTGTGTGTGTGTGTGTGTGTGTGTGTGTGTGTGAGAGAGAGATTGTGTATGGGCATGGATCTCTAAGAACAGGAAAGAGCTGCTGGCACATGACGATACGTGGAGGGGAGGAGAGGAGGAGAGGAGGCATAAAGGAGATCAGGAGAGAGCTGCTGGCACGTGACTATACATGGAGGGGAGGAGAGGAGGCATAAAGGAGATCAGGAGAGAGCTGCTGGCACGTGACTATACGTGGAGGGGAGGAGAGGAGGAGGGGAAGGAGGCATAAAGGAGATCAGGAGAGAGCTGCTGGCACGTGACTATACGTGGAGGAAGGAGAGAAGGAAAGGAGGCATAAAGGAGATCAGGAGAGAGCTGTTGGTACGTGACTATGCATGGAGGGAAGGAGAGGAGGAGAGGAGGCATAAAGGAGATCAGGAGAGAGCTGCTGGCACGTGACTATACGTGGAGGGAGGAGAGGAGGAAAGGAGGCATAAAGGAGATCAGGAGAGAGCTGCTGGCACGTGACTATACGTGGAGGAAGGAGAGAAGGAAAGGAGGCATAAAGGAGATCAGGAGAGAGCTGTTGGTACGTGACTATGCATGGAGGGAAGGAGAGGAGGAGAGGAGGCATAAAGGAGATCAGGAGAGAGCTGCTGGCACGTGACTGTACGTGGAGGGGAGGAGAGGAGGAGAGGAGGCATAAAGGAGATCAGGAGAGAGCTGCTGGCACATGACTATACGTGGAGGGAGGAGAGGAGGAGAGGATGGAGAGGATGCATGTATAGCTTCCTCCATCTTGTCTATCCCATTCTGTCATTGGGAGCAAAGATCTACTTTGGTTCTGCTGATCCTTTGATAGTATATTTATTTGAATATCTGACACAGTTTGTCTTATGGGCCATATACAAATGTACTTGTAGAAAGTAATCACTATATGTGAGAGAGCAACAAGACATTTACATCATAATGCCATTATGTACTGCCTTCAAGTCTGCTCTCACCTCCAAGCAGCAACAAGACATTTACATCATCATGCCATTATGTACTGCCTTCAAGTCTGCCCTCACCTCCAAGCAGCAACAAGACATTTACATCATCATGCCATTATGTAATGCCTTCAAGTCTGCCCTCACCTCCAGGCAGCAACAAGACATTTACATCATCATGTCATTATGTACTGTCTTCAAGTCTGCCCTCACCTCCAGGCAGCAACAAGACATTTACATCATCATGCCATTATGTACTGCCTTCAAGTCTGCCCTCACCTCCAAGCAGCAACAAGACATTTACATCATCATGCCATTATGTACTGCCTTCAAGTCTGCCCTCACCTCCAAGCAGCAACAAGACATTTACATCATAATGCCATTATGTACTGCCTTCAAGTCTGCCCTCACCTCCAAGCAGGGTAGCTTTCCACAAGCTTCCCAAAATAAGTTGGTTGAAATTTGGCCCATTCCTCCTGACAGAGCTAGAGTAACTGAGTCAGGTTTGTAGGCCTCCTTGCTCACACACGCTTTCTGAGCTCTGCCCACAAACTTTCTATAGGATTGAGACCAGGGCTGTGTGATGGCCACTCCAATACCTTGACTTTGTTGTCCTTAAAGCCATTTTGCCACAATGGTTGGGTTGGTGTTCTTCGGCTTGAGGCATCCCCCCCTTTTTCCTCCAAACATAACGATGGTCATTATGGCCAAACAGTTCTATTTCGGTTTCATCAGACCAGAGGACATTTCTCCAAAAAGTACGATCTTTGTCCCCATGTGCAGTTGCAAACCGTAGTCTGGCTTTTTTAATTGCGGTTTTGGAGCAGTGGCTTCTTCCTTGCTGAGCGGCCTTTCAGGTTATGTATATAGGACTCATTTTACTGTGGATATAGATACTTTTGTAGCTGTTTCCTCCAGCATCTTCACAAGGTCCTTTGCTGTTGTTCTGGGATTGATTTGCACTTTTCACACCAAAGTACGTTCATCTCTAGGAGACAGAATGCGTCTCCTTCCTGAGCGGTATGACAGCGGTGTGGTCCCATGGTCTTTATACTTGCATACTATTGTTTGAACAGATGAACTTGGTACCTTCAGGTGTTTGGAAATTTCTCCCAAGGATGAACCAGACTTGTGGAGGTCTACAATTATTTTTCTGAGGTCTTGGCTGATTTCTTTGATTTTCCCATGATGTCAAGCAAAGAGGCACTGAGTTTGAAGGTAGGCCTTGAAATGCATCCACAGTACACCTCCAATTGACTCAAATGATGTCAATTATCCTATCAGAAGCTTCTAAATCCATGACATCATTTTCTGGAATTTTCCAAGCTGTTTAAATGCACAGTCAACATAGTGTATGTAAACTTCTGACCCACTGGAATTGTGATACAGTGAATTATAAGTGAAATAATCTGTCTGTAAACAATTGTTGGAAAAATACTTGTGTCATGCACAAAGTAGATGTCCTAACCGACTTGTCAAAACTATAGTTTGTTAACAAGTAATGTGTGGAGTGGTTGAACATTTGTTTAAATGACTCCAACCTAAGTATATGTAAACTTCCGACATCAACTGTAAATGTGTAGGTTGCAGGGATGTTCTAAGATAATTACTGTTCTGAGAACACTTTTAACTTAAGTGCACTGTTTCAAACACTAAGCACAGACAGGACACATTGAAATTAATTTGGTTTGGCATTCATCATGCAAACACATTTATTATTTTATTATGGCATGGCATCAGTGAGATTTGAACCTATGATATATTGCTTTCTATTCGTGGAATTAGTCCACTGCATCACCAGGATGAAGTTATGCTTTTTAACTCAAAGTTTTTAATACAAAGTTGTTCATTTTAGTCAAACAGACCCCACTGCAAAGAAAACAAGCACTCATTAAGATCAGGTGTGGCCAACACACCTGAACACACTTAACAAGACAGAGGATAGAGAGAGTTTTATTGATGTTGAGAAAAGAACGTATTTGGTTTTAAATAACATTCTTACAACATTCTTTGAATGTTACTAAAGTTTTCTTGTGTTTTTTATGGAAGGTGTTTTTAATGTTCTGAGAACATGTGTTAGCTGGGTATCCTGCACCAGAACATTGATGGAAGGTTGTATGCATAATAACCATAGAACAACCTCTCATATGGTTCTCAGAACGCTATGTGCTACTTGGGTTGCTTCCATGTTAATCTGCAGGACAGTCGGTGTGTGTTGGTGTGATTTAGACCATTCCTCTGGGGTTCCACTGGATTGGGCTGCTACTCAATCGGACCAGTCTATGGGTCAGTACAGTATACTATGCAGGACAGTCGGTGTGTGTTGGTGTGATTTAGACCATTCCTCTGGGGTTCCACTGGATTGGGCTGCTACTCAATCGGACCAGTCTATGGGTCAGTAAATTACAGGATACAAGATGTTCATGTGTTTATGTAAGCCCTGCTCTCTCCAACTGGTTGTGTGTGATGGGAATGGAGTGGTTCTGTAACAGACCTCCAACCCTGTGTTTTGGGTGAGTCACTCCCACTGCAGCTGTAGGGTGATAAGCAACCCAACATCTCAGACGTGTGTGAGTCTCTGCGGTTTCAGGCCTACGTCTTGGACGTACACCAGAGAGGGCAGGAAGGGCAAAGCCAGACCAACTCATCAACAGTCTTAACTTTCAGGGGAGGATGCCATTACTATCCAACCGTACTCTATTCTGCTGCTCTCTCCTCCACAGTAAGTAAAAACAGTAATACAGATGGAACCTTGTGGGTGTTTCTCATAGAGGTATATATACTGACACACACAAGGCTTTACACCTACACACTTATTAGACAGGGGTAATAAGCTGTTAGGCCTTGTTATGCCTGGTCATAGACTATTGACATAGCCCCTGACATTGAGGAGCTTGACGAGATCATGCCACAAGGATGGCAAATCACATACTGTACATGATGTAAACCGCAAATGCATGCAAATGAACTGTTATCTATGTTGGTGAAGGTCAGGGCAAACTAAAGTGTTTGTTTTCACTGTAGGCCAGATGAATCATTGTAGGGTCGTGTGTTCTGGCCTGACATTGTGTTATCAGAGATTCCGTGACCATGTGGAGTCCTACACTCTGGCTCTATCGACCAGACGGATGTATGGAGGGCACACAGCAGGTACTTTCACTAAACACACACACACACACACACATACACATACACAGCCTCGGATTACACAGGAACTAGCACATCAGAGAGGGGAAGAGAGGGGGAAGGGACAGCAGGCGAGAGAGTGGAGCAATAGGGAATAATTAAGAGTGATGGGGAAAGAGAAAATGACAGGACATAAGTGAAAGGAGGAGAGAGAAAGTAGACGAGGAAGGCATTGGAGATGGCAGTAAAAGAGAGAGAGGGAGAGAGAGTGGGGGGAGCGACAGTAGAGTAATAAGGAATAATTAAGAGTGATGAAAAGAGAAAATGACAGGAGATAAGTGAAAGGAGGAGAGAGAAAGTAGACGAGGAAGGCATTGGAGATGGCAGTAAAAGAGAGAGAGGCGAGAGGAAGGGAGGGAGAAAGAGGAAGAGTTGTGTTTTCCATCTCTCTTTGCTATGAGAACACCGCCTGGGACCCAGTCTTTCTTTCATGTGGAGGCATAAATAAATAACTGCATCAATTGCTCCAAAAGCGACCAAAATAGTCCCATCCCTATATAGTATCGGTGGTGTCAAGTATTGAAGTAAATATCCTTTAAAGTACTACTAAGGTAGTTTTGTTTAGGTATCTGTACTTTACTATTTATAGTTTTGACAACTTTCACTTTTACTTCACTATATTCCTAAAGAAAATAATAATTTTAACTCCATAAATTTTCCCTGACACCCAAAAGTACTCGTTATATTTTGAATGCTTAGCAGGACAGGAAAATGGTCTAATTCAAACACTTATCAAGAGAACATCCCTGGTCATCCCTACTGCCTCTGATCTGGAGGACTCACTAAACAGAGAACATCTCTGATCATCATACTACCTCTGATCTGGAGGACTCACTAAACAGAGAACATCCCTGGTCATCCCTACTGTCTCTGATCTGGAGGACTCACTAAACAGAGAACATCCCTGGTCATCCCTACTGCCTCTGATCTGGAGGACTCACTAAACAGAGAACATCCCTGGTCATCCCGACTGCCTCTGATCTGGAGGACTCACTAAACAGAGAACATCCCTGGTCATCCCTACTGCCTCTGATCTGGAGGACTCACTAAACAGAGAACATCCCTGGTCATCACTGCCTCCGACTGCCTCTGATCTGGAGGACTCACTAAACAGAGAACATCTCTGATCATCATACTGCCTCTGATCTGGAGGACTCACTAAACAGAGAACATCCCTGGTCATCCCTACTGCCTCTGATCTGGAGGACTCACTAAACAGAGAACATCCCTGGTCATCCCTACTGCCTCTGATCTGGAGGACTCACTAAACAGAGAACATCCCTGGTCATCCCGACTGCCTCTGATCTGGAGGACTCACTAAACAGAGAACATCTCTGATCATCATACTGCCTCTGATCTGGAGGACTCACTAAACAGAGAACATCTCTGATCATGCCCCTGGCTATCCATAAAGAAAAATAAAGAAAATGGTGTCGTTTGGTTTGTTGAATATAAGGAATTTGAAATGATTTATACTTTTACTTTTGATACTTAAGTATATTTAGCAATTCCATTTACTTTTGATACTTAAGTACATTTAAAACAAAAAACGTTTAGACTTTTACTCAAGTAATATTATACCGGGTAATGTTAACGGGTAATGTTAACTTCCACCCAGGTTTCTGATACCCAACACAACATCACCACACCAGGGTACTTTTTCCATCTGATACCCCCCATAATACTTTTTCCACGCACTTCCACCCAGGTTTCTGATACCCAACACAACATCACCACCCCCCAGGGTACTTCCACCCAGGTTTTTCCATCCCCCATACTATACGCACTTCCACCCAGGTTTCTGATACCCAACACAACATCACCACACCAGGGTACTTTTTCCATCCCCCATACTATACGCACTTCCACCCAGGTTTCTGATACCCAACACAACATCACCACACCAGGGTACTTTTTCCATCCCCCATACTATACGCACTTCCACCCAGGTTTCTGATACCCAACACAACATCACCACACCAGGGTACTTTTTCCATCCCCCATACTATACGCACTTCCACCCAGGTTTCTGATACCCAACACAACATCACCACACCAGGGTACTTTTTCCATCCCCCATACTACTTCCACCCAGGTTTCTGATACCCAACACAACATCACCACACCAGGGTACTTTTTCCATCCCCCATACTATACGCACTTCCACCCAGGTTTCTGATACCCAACACAACATCACCACACCACTTTTTCCATCCCCCAGGCACTTCCACCCAGGTTTTTCCATCACCCCCATACTTTTTCCATACGCACTTCCACCCAGGTTTCTGATACCCAACACAACATCACCACACCAGGGTACTTTTTCCATCCCCCATACTATACGCACTTCCACCCAGGTTTCTGATACCCAACACAACATCACCACACCAGGGTACTTTTTCCATCCCCCCATACTATACGCACTTCCACCCAGGTTTCTGATACCCAACACAACATCACCACACCAGGGTACTTTTTCCATCCCCCCATACTATACGCACTTCCACCCAGGTTTCTGATACCCAACACAACATCACCACACCAGGGTACTTTTTCCATCCCCCATACTATACGCACTTCCACCCAGGTTTCTGATACCCAACACAACATCACCACACCAGGGGGAAGGACAATAAACTCTTTTTCCATCCCCCCATACTATACGCACTTCCGCCCAGGTTTCTGATACCCAACACAACATCACCACACCAGGGTACTTCCACCCAGGTTTTTCCAACACAACCCCCATACCAGGGTACTTTTTCCATCCCCCGCACTTCCACCCAGGTTTCTGATACCCAACACAACATCACCACACCAGGGTACTTTTTCCATCCCCCATACTATACGCACTTCCACCCAGGTTTCTGATACCCAACACAACATCACCACACCAGGGTACTTTTTCCATCCCCCATACTATACGCACTTCCACCCAGGTTTCTGATACCCAACACAACATCACCACACCAGGGTACTTTTTCCATCCCCCATACTATACGCACTTCCACCCAGGTTTCTGATACCCAACACAACATCACCACACCAGGGTACTTTTTCCATCCCCCCCCCATACTATACGCACTTCCACCCAGGTTTCTGATACCCAACACAACATCACCACACCAGGGTACTTTTTCCATCCCCCCCCAGGTTTCTGATTACTATACACCGCACTTCCACCCAGGTTTCTGATACCCAACACAACATCACCACACCAGGGTACTTTTTTCCATCCCCCATACTATACGCACTTCCACCCAGGTTTCTGATACCCAACACAACATCACCACACCAGGGGGAAAGGACAATAAACTATTTTTCCATCCCCCATACTATCGCACTTCCACCCAGGTTTCTGATACCCAACACAACATCACCACACCAGGGTACTTTTTCCATCCCCATACTAACACTTCCACCCAGGTTTCTGATACCCAACACAACATCACCACACCAGGGTACTTTTTCCATCCCCCATACTATACGCACTTCCACCCAGGTTTCTGATACCCAACACAACATCACCACACCAGGGGGAAAGGACTATAAACTATTTTTCCATCCCCCCATACTATAAGCACTTACACCCAGGTTTCTGATAACCAACACAACATCACCACACCAGGGTACTTTTTCCATCCCCCATACTATACGCACTTCCACCCAGGTTTCTGATACCCAACACAACATCAGCACACCAGGGGGAAGGACAATAAACTCTTTTTCCATCCCCCCATACTATACGCACTTCCACCCAGGTTTCTGATACCCAACACAACATCACCACACCAGGGTACTTTTTCCATCCCCCCATACTATACGTACTTCCCCCCAGGTTTCTGATACCCAACACAACATCACCACACCAGGGTACTTTTTCCATCCCCCATACTATACGCACTTCCACCCAGGGACAATAAACTATTTTTCCATCCCCCATACTATACGCACTTCCACCCAGGTTTCTGATACCCAACACAACATCACCACACCAAACTTTTTCCATCCCCCATACTATACGCACTTCCACCCAGGTTTCTGATACCCAACACAACATCACCACACCAGGGTACTTTTTCCATTTTCCATCCCCCCTGATACTATCACCACACCAGGGTACTTTTTCCATCCCCCACTTCTTCCACCCAGGTTTCTGATACCCAACACAACATCACTTTTTCCATCCCCCACCACGCACTTCCACCCAGGTTTCTGATACCCAACACAACATCACCACACCAGGGTACTTTTTCCATCCCCCATACTATACGCACTTCCACCCAGGTTTCTGATACCCAACACAACATCACCACACCAGGGTACTTTTTTTTTCCATCCCCCATACTATACACACTTCCACCCAGGTTTCTGATACCCAACACAACATCAGCACACCAGGGTAAACTTTTTCCATCCCCCCACGCACTTCCACCCAGGTTTCTGATACCCAACACAACATCACCACACCAGGTACTTTTTCCATCCCCCTGATACCCAGGTTTCACAACATCACCACACCAGGGTACTTTTTCCATCCCCCATACTATACGCACTTCCACCCAGGTTTCTGATACCCAACACAACATCACCACACCAGGGTACTTTTTCCATCCCCCATACTATACGCACTTCCACCCAGGTTTCTGATACCCAACACAACATCACCACACCAGGGTACTTTTTCCATCCCCCATACTGATACCCAACACTTCACCACACCAGGTTTCTGATACCCAACACAACATCACCACACCAGGGTACATCCCCCATTTTTCCATCCCCCATACTATACGCAATTCAACCCAGGTTTCTGATACCCAACACAACATCACCACACCAGGGTACTTTTTCCATCCCCAATACTATACGCACTTCCACCCAGGTTTCTGATACCCAAGACAACATCACCACACCAGGTGGAAAAGACAATAAACTCTTTTTCCATCACCCCATACTATACGCACTTCCACCCAGGTTTCTGATACCCAACACAACATCACCACACCAGGGTACTTTTCCCATCCCTCCATACTATACGCACTTCCACCCAGGTTTCTGATACCCAACACAACATCAGCACACCAGGGGGAAAGGACAATAAACTATTTTTCCATCCCCCATACTATACTATACTCCCGGTCTTTCCATGACATAGACTGACCAGGTGAATCCAGCTGAAAGCTATGATCCTTATTGATGTCACCTCTTAATTCCACTCCAATCAGTGTAGATGAAGGGGAGGAGACAAGGTTAAAGAAGGATTTTTAAGCCTTGAGACAATTGAGTCATGGATTGTGTATGTGTGCCATTCAGAGGGTGAATGGGCAAAACAAAAGATTTAAGTGCCTTTGAATGAGGTATTGTAGTAGGTGCCAGGCACACTGGTTTGAGTGTGTCAAGACCTGCAACACTGCTGGGTTTTTCACACTCAACAGTTTCCCGTGTGTATCAAAAATGGTCCACCGGAAGGACATTCAGCCAACTTGACACAACTGTGGGAAGCATTGGAGTCAACATGGGCCAGCATCCCTGTGGAATATTTTTGACACCTTGTAGTCCATGCCCAGATGAATTGAGGCTGCGTTGAGGGCAAAGGGGTGTGCACCTCAATATTAGGAAGGTCTTCCCAATGTTTTGTACACTCGGTGCATGTTGGCTACACATTGACATGAATTACATTTGTCACTACTGAGGTCTCTTGCACATGAGGTTTTGTCATGGCTGCTGGGTTAGGGGCAATTGTAATTTAAAATAACCCTGAGCCAAGCAGCCAAATGATGAAATCAAGTGATTTTAACTTTTAAGATTGTATGAATTATACATGAACTAAACAAATAATAACTTTAGCCTTGGGGTCCAGTCGAGAACCAAAGAAGTTGTAAACAGATATAATCTGGGCACCATTGGACTATTCAGATGTTTTGACAGGAACTGAATGGCCATGCACAAACATGGGTGTTACTGTAATTATTGGTTGCGAACATAGAAATACTCATATTTCTATCAAAATCATTACGTACGTCTATGATACTAGGATAATTCATTAACATTCATGTTTTTTTTTAGGTGTCACATTTGTGTGACACAATGGCAGAGCCTCCAGAAACATGCAGAGGCCAAATCCAGCTCTGTACCGCATCACCATGCGCCTCCCAAATCCAGCTCTGTACCGCATCGCCATGCACCTCCCAAATCCAGCTCTGTACCGCATCGCCATGCGCCTCCCAGATCCAGCTCTGTACCGCATCGCCATGCGCCTCTGAAATCCAGCTCTGTACCGCATCGCCCGCCTCCCAGATCAGCTCCATCGCCATGCGCCTCTGAAATCCAGCTCTGTACCGCATCGCCATGCGCCTCCCAAATTCAGCTCTGTACCGCATCGCCATGTGCCTCCCAAATCCAGCTCTGTATGCGCTCCCGCATCGCCATGTGCCTCCCAAATCCAGCTCTGTACCGCATCGCCATGCGCCTCCCAAATCCAGCTCTGTACCGCATCGCCATGCGCCTCCCAAATCCAGCTCTGTACCGCATCTCCATGCGCCTCCCAAATCCAGCTCTGTACCGCATCGCCATGCGCCTCCCACATTTTGCCACAATGCGGAATGCTCAGTATAACTATGCATTGACATGATTGGTTGACAGTAGGTGGGGGCGGCACATCCTGTAGAAAACACAAACTCACTTCCTTGACAACAGCTCTGCACTGCTCCACGAAGCGCAAGAAGCATGAACGCCCTGACTTCTGCTGAGGCCATATCACCGTAAATACTGCATGGCCAACGCTGACGTCGGATTGACTATGCACCCAGATGCACAATACTTCTCTTTCCACAATGTGCTGTCTCCCGCCATTTTGTGTAAATTCATTGTTTATTAACTTCATTGTGTGAAGTGTTTGATTGTTAGTGCATATCAATTCCCCATTACATATCATAATTACCAATAATTATTATAATTTCTAATCTTCAATGTGTGTTACTTTGGTTACTGTAATTTCTGTTAATGCATTCAATATTATTATTGCTGTCTTCCCGTTATCATTGTCGGAGTGGACACATTGTTTGCAGAGTGCACAACCTATGCTACACTTGTGAGAATCAAGATTTGGTTTATTTCATTCCATTTACGAGTTTTGTCAATTTAGTCATCGTCTTTTGTTTGGAGCGCTCCTGTCAAATGTTAAGTAAGGATGCGCACGCATAGAAGTAAGCCAATAGGCTAGCTGGCCTGCCCAGACACTACTAGAAGTAACCAATAGGCTAGCTGGCCTGCCCATACACTACTAGAAGTAAGCCAATAGGCTAGCTGGCCTGCCCATACACTACTAGAAGTAAGCCAACTACTAGAAGGTAAGCCAATAGGCTAGCTGGCCTGCCCATACACTACTAGAAGTAAGCCAATAGGCTAGCTGGCCTGCCCATACACTACTAGAAGTAAGCCAATAGGCTAGCTGGCCTGCCCATACACTACTAGAAGAAGTAAGCCAACTAGAAGTAAGCCAATAGGCTAGCTGGCCTGCCCATACACTACTAGAAGTAAGCCAATAGGCTAGCTGGCCTGCCCATACACTACTAGAAGTAAGCCAATAGGCTAGCTGGCCTGCCCATACACTACTAGAAGTAAGCCAATAGGCTAGCTGGCCTGCCCATACACTACTAGAAGTAAGCCAATAGGCTAGCTGGCCTGCCCATACACTACTAGAAGTAAGCCAATAGGCTAGCTGGCCTGCCCATACACTACTAGAAGTAAGCCAATAGGCTAGCTGGCCTGCCCATACACTACTAGAAGTAAGCCAATAGGCTAGCTGGCCTGCCCATACACTACCGGTCAAAAGTTTTAGAACACCCACTCATTCAAGGGTTTTTCTTTATTATATTATTTTCTACATTGTAGAATAATAGTGACGACATCAAAACTATGAAATGACACATATGGAATCATGTAGTAACCAAAAAAGTGTTAAACAATATATATTATATTTGAGATTCTTCAAGTAGCCACCTTTTGCCTTGATGACAGCTTGCACAGTCTTGACATTCTCTCAACCAGCTTCATGAAGAAGTCACCTGGAACGCATTTCAATTAACTGGTGTGCCTTCTTAAAAGTTCATTTGTGGAATTTCTTTCCTTCTTAATGCGTTGGATCCAATCAGTTGTGTTGTGACAAGGAAGGGGGGGTTACACAGAAGATAGCCCTATTTGGTAAAGTACCAAGTCCATATTATAGCAAGAAAAGCTCAAATAAGAAAAGAGAAACAGTCCATCATTACTTTAATCAATGAAGGTCAGTCAATACGGAAAAGTTTATTCAAGTGCAGACGTAGAAACTATCAAGCACTATGATGAAACTGGCTCCCAAGAGGACCGCCACAGGAATGGAAGACCAAGAGTTACCTCTGCTGAAGAGGATAAGTTCCTTAGTTACCAGCCTCAGAAATTGCTGCCCAAATAGATGCTTCAGAAAATTCAAGTAATAGACACATTTCAACATCAACTGTTCAGAGAAGACTGTGTGAATAAGGCCTTCATGGTCGAAATGCTGCAAAGAAACCACTACTAAAGGACATCAATAAGAAGAAGAGAGTTGCTTGGGCCAAGAAACACAAGCAATGGACATTAGACCGGTGGAAATGTGTCCTTTGGTCAGATGAGTCCAAATTGGACATTTTTGGTTCCAACTGCCATATCTTTGTGAGACACGGTGTTGGTGAACGGATGATCTCTGCATGTGTATTTCCCACCGTAACGCATGGAGGAGGAGGTGTGATGGTGCTTTGCTGGTGACACTGTCAGTCATTTATTTAGAATTCAAGGCACACCTTAACCAGCATGGCTACTACAGCATTCTGCAGCGATCTACCATCCCACCTGGTTTATGCTTAGTGGGACTATCATTTGTTTTCAGCAGGACAATGACACAACACACCTCCAGGCTGTGTAAGATCTATTTTACCAAGAAGGAGAGTGATGGAGTGCTGCATCAGATGACCTGGCCTCCACAATCCCCTGACCTCAACCAAATTGACATGGTTTGGGATGAGTCGGACCGCAGAGTGAAAGAAAAGCAGCCAACAAGTGCTCAGCATATGTGGGACCTCCTACAATACTGTTGGAAAAGCAGTCTAGGTGAAGCTGGTTGAGAGAATGCCAAGAGTGTGCAAAGCTGTCATCAAAGCAAAGGGTGGCTATATAAAATTTATTTTGATTTGTTTAACACTTTTTTGGTTACTACATGGTTCAACATGTGATATTTCCTAGTTTTGATGTCTTCACTATTATTCTACAATGTAGACAATAGTAAAATAAAGAAAAACCCTTGAATGAGTAGGTGTTCTAAAATTTTTGACCCGTAGTGTAAATGTAGGCATATACATGTGCCCATTTGGGGATTTGAAAGTATTTCTGATTGGCTTAAACGCACCACCACTAATGACCTGGTGAGCTTCTCATAGTAATGTTTTCTTCACCTCAAACAGGAAGTAAACAAAGTCTGTTTTTTCACATCTATTGATAATTACAATAGTTCCTCAATGTATTTGACAAATCTTTCTAGCTCTCTCTGTTTCGATAACCACTCAGCGTGAAAGGGAAAAATGTTATGCGCTGATCCCGTGGAAACGTCATAAAATAGGTGTAACGAGTGTGCTGGGAGTCGGGAAGCAATTTCATTAAAAAAAAATAACAAAATAAGAAACACGAACAGCACACAGACAGGAAACTGAAACAGAAACAATAATGCCTGGGGAAAGAACCAAAGGACATATATAGGGAATGTAATCAGGGAAGTGATGGAGTCCAGGTGAGTCTGATGATGCACAGGTGCACATAACGATGTTGATAGGTGTGCTCCATAATGAGCAGCCTGATGATCTAGAGGCCAGAGAGGGAGCACACGTGACAATAGGCCTACCTGATTACATTTTATCAGTGCTTGACTTGGACTGAAATAGGTTCCGGTACTGTTAGGTGCAGGAGCTCCACTATATTCTATAAGAGGAACAGGAGCTCAAGCAGTAGAAACATGGAGGTGCCGGTACTCAGCTCCGGTGAGCTCCAGCCCAAGTCAAGCACTGCTTCTTATCTCTTGCGCAAATAGCCTACAGCTGTGTGTGTCCCAAGCTCACTGGAAAGGGAAACTCTGAGTTCCTAGTATATTTTATACAATGTTGCAAAGTTCTCTAGAGCAAGCTTCAGGTGGCCCAAGTTTTATACAAAGTTCGCTAGAGCAAGCTTCAGGTGGACCCAAGTTTTATACAAAGTTCGCTAGAGCAAGCTTCAGGTGGACCCAAGTTTTATACAAAGTTTGCTAGAGCAAGCTTCAGGTGGACCCAAGTTTTATACAAAGTTTGCTAGAGCAAGCTTCAGGCGGACCCAAGTTAATAGTTGATCCAATGTTTCAAGTTCGTGGCAGACAGGCCATGCCTATGTGATTTATAGGATATGTATTTTTAATCAGGATATTTTCTTCCTACAGGCTGCAATGTTATTTGTTGGCTTTATGTAGGCTATTTTCACATGGTTGGCAATAGAAGTTGCTTTTTAGGTTTGAATCATTTTAATATTGATTTGGATAGACTTTTCATTATCCACCTGACGATGATTTTGAGATATGAAGACTTCATTATAAATTAAATTAAACTGTTTGCGAAAATGTGCATATGAAAACCACAACTGGCACGCAGATCAGTAGAAATGGTCAGATAAATTGGCATTCACATGAGAATGGTTGCAGACTCCTAATGTAGCCTATCACCGGCAACTTCAGGAGAGTAACGGCAGAATCTGCCAAAGCCAGCAGGAGCAGGAGGAGAATACTTGGGTCAGGTTAAGGTTTTTTTCTGGAGGCATTTGTCTTATTTCATCAAACCATAAGCTCAATGTACATAGTTGACTTTATTAAAACATATGTATATGGGGCTTTGGTGACAAAACGGGTGGCACTGTGATAGACTACATCCAATGTGCTGAGTAGAGTGTTGGGGGATATTTTGTAAATGACATCCCTGAAGTAAAGGATCGGTAGGATGGTCAGTTTTACGGGGGTATGTTTGGCAGCATGAGTGAAGGGGGCTTTGTTTGCAAAATAGGAAGCCGATTCTAGATTTAATTTTGGATTGGAGATGCTTAATGTGAGTCTGGAAGAAGATTTTACAGTCTAACCAGACACCTAGGTATTTGTAGTTGTCCACATATTCTAAGTCAGAACGGTCAGAGTAGTGATGCTATTTTGATGAAATTTACTGAGGAGAATGGTCCATTCTAAAGGGAAAGGGAACTAACATCCCATACCCCTTACTAATGTCTTTCAATACTCAATGATTTTTTTGTCCCAAACCTTATGATATCCAGCAACTAGAAAAGACGGGAGAACAGTAACATTTTTATAAATAAATAAACGTCCACACACTCTGAATAACTCACTATCATCTCCCTCTGTCTGTGTGTGTGGGGGGGGGGTTATGTTATAGTGATAGCCCACTGGGCACCAACATCAATTCAATGTCTATTTCAACATAATTTCATTGAGATGACGTGGAAACAACATTGATCCCACAATTGTGTGACCTCGTATTTACACATTATGATACAATTTAAAACATCCATAACCATATTTATTTATCCAGGCAAGTCAGTTAAGAACACATTCGTATTTACAACGATAGCCCCGATAGCCCAGGAACAGTGGGTTAACTGCCTTGTTCAGGGGAAGAATGACAGATTTGTACCTTGTCAACTCAGGGATTCGATCTAGCAACCTTCACTGTTACTGGCCCAACACTCTAACCACTAGGCTACCTGCCACCCGATATACATGCACAAACAAAGTCCGATTGTTTCCATACAGCATTGAATCACATAATTAAAGCTTTTCTAATCCTATGACTGCCACGGGACTGACACCAGACCTGTAAATATGTCACTCTCTGGATCTCTGAACCTATTACCAAATTAACCCAATCTCAACAGATTAAAACAATGATTATATCCAGATTATGGGTGTCACAAAATAGGCCATTAAAGGGATATTCCCTTCCACACAATTTACTAACACCTAATAATTCAACCTTTTGCCCTTCAGGATAATTAGCACTGTAATAAACAACTAAATACTCTCTACATTTTTACTTGCTTGCTGAAATGTGTGTCACTCTCTCAGAATGAATGGTAGTCTATGATAATGTTCAATGAGGCACGACGTGCACAAGCATGGATGCTAGTCTGTTTCGCCTTTTTGGATAATATTCACAGCGTCGCTTATAGAAATGTTATGAAAGAATGGACACAACTAGGTCTATCGTGTCGAATAGAAAACCATCACATTTCCATTTCTATCTAAAAGACGTGCTTAATGAGTTGTGGGTTCCTCTCCTCTTTTACTCAACTACACTATCATAAAGAGGCCGACATTACCATGCCAGTGTCAGGATCTGAGTCTCCCATGTCGGACATGAATCATTACAGTGTTATGGATTAGTTCTCCTAGTTCTTCTAATGCATAGGCTATCATATCATATGATAGGATAAGTCAAACTGTCATCTACTCTCCATCCAGCCCCAGGGGATAAGTCAAACTGTCATCCAGCCCCAGGGGATAAGTCAAACTGTCATCTCCCCTACTCTCCATCCAGCCCCAGGGGATAAGTCAAACTGTCATCTCCCCTACTCTCCATCCAGCCCCAGGGGATAAGTCAAACTGTCATCTCCCCTACTCTCCATCCAGCCCCAGGGGATAAGTCAAACTGTCATCTCCCCTACTCTCCATCCAGCCCCAGGGGGACTGTCATCTCCCCTACTCTCCCAGCCCCAGGGGATAAGTCAAACTGTCATCTCCCCTACTCTCCATCCAGCCCCAGGGGATAAGTCAAACTGTCATCTCCCCTACTCTCCATCCAGCCCCAGGGGATAAGTCAAACTGTCATCTCCAGCCCCTACTCTCCATCCAGCCCCAGGGGATAAGTCAAACTGTCATCTCCCCTACTCTCCATCCAGCCCCTTCTTCATCCTCCCCTCTTCCATCTCATAATCAAATCATCTCCCTACTCTCCATCCAGCCCCAGGGGATAAGTCAAACTGTCATCTCCCCTACTCTCCATCCAGCCCCAGGGGATAAGTCAATCTGTCATCTCCCCTACTCTCCATCCAGCCCCAGGGGATAAGTCAAACTGTCATCTCCCTACTCTCCATCCAGCCCCAGGGGATAAGTCAAACTGTCATCTCCCCTACTCTCCATCCAGCCCCAGGGGATAAGTCAAACTGTCATCTCCTCCATCCAGCCCCAGGGGATAAGTCAAACTGTCATCTCTCTCCATCTCCTCCATCCAGCCCCAGGGGATAAGTCAAACCTCTTATCTCATCATATCATCTGTCCCTACTCTCCATCCAGCCCCTTCTTCATCTCCCCTCTCCATCCCTCTTAGGGGATCATCATACTCTCCATCCAGCCCCAGGGGATAAGTCAAATCTCCCTACTCTCCATCCAGCCCCAGGGGATAAGTCAAACTGTCATCTCCCCTACTCTCCATCCAGCCCCAGGGGATAAGTCAAACTGTCATATCCCCTACTCTCCATCCAGCCCCAGGGGAAAAGTCAAACTGTCATCTCCCCTACTCTCCATCCAGCCCCAGGGGATAAGTCAAACTGTCATCTCCCCTACTCTCCATCCAGCCCCAGGGGATAAGTCAAACTGTCATCTCCCCTACTCTCCATCCAGCCCCAGGGGATAAGTCAAACTGTCATCTCCCCTACTCTCCATCCAGCCCCAGGGGATAAGTCAAACTGTCATCTCCCCTACTCTCCATCCAGCCCCAGGGGATAAGTCAAACTGTCATCTCCCCCCCTCCACTCTCAGGGGATAAGTCATCCAGCCCCAGGGGATAAAGTCACTCTCCAACTGTCATCTCAAACTGTCATCCCTAGTCAAACTGTCATCTCCCTCCATCCAGCCCCAGGGGATAAGTCAAACTGTCATCTCCCCTACTCTCCATCCAGCCCCAGGGGATAAGTCAAACTGTCATCTCAGGGGAAAAGTCCCTACTCTCCATCCAGCCCCAGGGGATAAGTCAAACTGTCATCTCCCCTACTCTCCATCCAGCCCCAGGGGATAAGTCAAACTGTCATCTCCCCTACTCTCCATCCAGCCCCAGGGGATAAGTCAAACTGTCATCTCCAGCCCCTACTCTCCATCCAGCCCCAGGGGATAAGTCAAACTGTCATCTCCCCATCCGGGTGATACTCTCCCCAGCCCCAGGGGATAAGTCAAACTGTCATCTCCCCTACTCTCCATCCAGCCCCAGGGGATAAGTCAAACTGTCATCTCCCCTACTCTCCATCCAGCCCCAGGGGATAAGTCAAACTGTCATCTCCCCTACTCTCCATCCAGCCCCAGGGGATAAGTCAAACTGTCATCTCCCCTACTCTCCATCCAGCCCCAGGGGAAAAGTCAAACTGTCATCTCCCTACTCCCATCCAGCCCCAGGGGATAAGTCCATCCTCCCCTACTCCATCCAGGGGATAAGTCAAACTGTCATCATCCAGCCCCAGGGGATAAGTCAAACTGTCATCTCCCTCCTCCATCCAGCCCCAGGGGATAAGTCAAACTGTCATCTCCCCTACTCTCCATCCAGCCTACTCTCCATCCAGCCTGTCCAGGGGATAAGTCAAACTGTCATCTCCCCTACTCTCCATCCAGCCCCAGGGGATAAGTCAAACTGTCATCTCCCCTACTCTCTGTCATCCAGCCCCAGGGGATAAGTCAAACTGTCATCTCCCCTACTCTCCATCCAGCCCCAGGGGAAAGTCAAACTGTCATCTCCCCTACTCTCCATCCAGCCCCAGGGGATAAACTCAAACTGTCATCTCCAGCCCCTACTGTCATCCATCCAGCCCCAGGGGATAAGTCAAACTGTCATCTCCCCTACTCTCCATCCAGCCCCAGGGGATAAGTCAAACTGTCATCTCCACTCTCCATCCAGCCCCTCCATCCTTCATCTCCCTACTCCATCCAGCCCCAGGGGATAAGTCAAACTGTCCCTACTCTCCATCCAGCCCCAGCCCCAGGGGATAAGTCAAACTGTCATCTCCCTACTCTCCATCCAGCCCCAGGGGATAAGTCAATCTGTCAGCTCCCCTACTCTCCATCCAGCCCCGGGTGATACGTCAAACTGTCATCTCCCCTACAAACTGTCATCTCCCTACCCCTCTCCATCATCCAGCCCCAGGGGATAAGTCAAACTGTCATCTCCCCTACTCTCCATCCTTCTTCTCCTCCCCTCTTATCTCATCATATCATCTCCCCTACTCTCCATCCTTCTTCTCCTCCCTTATCTTATCTCATCATATCATCTTCTTCCCTACTCTCCATCCAGCCCCAGGGGATAAGTCAAACTGTCATCTCCCCTACACACATACACACATTTATACACACACCACAGTACACACACATATACACACACCACAGTCCAGGGCTCCAGACTCCAATCATTTGTGACCGCCTGGCTCCATTCGGTCTTATGTAGCAAAATGTGAAATTGTGTTTTTTTACATTGGATAAAAATAGAGACTCAGAGCTAGAAAATGGTATATCATACACTAGAGTTGAGGAACAATGGGAAAGTAATTATGCTTTGAAAGTTGATAAACTTGTAACCCCATTTTTTAGAAAATGGCCCTAGAATGTTTTGGTACACCTACTGAAGAGCTCTTCTTTGTCTACACCCATTCAGCATCGTTCACACCCTCTTAAACCTTTGCCCCACCCATCTCTTTAAGGAATCATGTGAGGCCATGTGCTAAACAGAGTGAATACGGTAGTGTACTAAACAACCAAAAATGTCAAAACTAAAGGCTGGTTTATACTATGTCTGTAGACATTCTATTGTTGTCCGGCATCAAACTTGATGTTGTCATTATGGAAAAGTATAAACACAAAAACGACAGGCTGCATGACATCAGCAGATCCAAAATAACATAACTGGTGTATTTTAACACCAATAAACACTGTTTTTTTAGCTTGTTAGCTAGCTTGCTTACATTAAGTTAGTAGGCTAGCCAGTACAAATGATGGCCATATTATGTAGCTGACAACATCTTAACTTTAGCTAATTTGTATTCATTATTACAGGAAAATAAGTCAAATGAAAGGCAAGCAGAAAATAGTGTACGGTTGTGGGTGTGACAAAATAAAACAGGGCATTCTATTGGAGAATTTTAGAACTTAGACACTGTCACGTTATATCCTAATTTGACTTTGGTGCAGGTCATGTTGTTCTTCACACACTACATTAAATACAATCAAAGTTTATTTGTCATATGCACAGGATACAGAAGGTCTAAATGGGGCTGCAGGTAGCCTAGTGGTTAGAGTGTTGGGCCAGTAACCAAAAGGTTGCTAGATCAAATCCCCGAGCTGACAAGGTAGAAATCTGTCCTTCTACCCCTGAACAAGGCAGTTAACTCACTGTTCCTAGTCCGTTATTGTAAATAAGAATTTCTTCTGAACTGACTTGCCTAGTTAAATAAAAATGCTACAGTGAAATGGTTACTTGCATAGTGGAGTCTTTTGTTTAGACATGTAGCTAGCTAGCAATCACTAAACATAATCCCAACTCCTAAATTACTACCCTGCATGAATCTGCTGGTAGCTGAAACGAACCAACTAGGTTCAATGTTAGCAAGCTAAAATTAAGCTATAACTAGCAATGCAAATGGCTCTGAGATACGAATAATATTATTAAACAGATCATACACTTAACGTTAGTTAGCTAGTGAGACAGCCAGTTAACATTAGCTAGCTAGCTAAAAGTACACATTCATTTGCAATGAAAACGACTTTCTGACAAAAGTATAAATGTATAATTCCTGAAAATGTAGCTAGCTAGACTCTCTTACGCGAATACATGGATGGACCATTCCCCTCTCTATTACAGATGCCATGGTTGCTCTTAGTTTGAAGATATAATCCGAAGACAGATATTTTATAAAGCAGCCTTCTGTGTGTTCTCTTTTTGACTCCCTCTGTCACGCCCTGACCGTAGATTGCTTTGTATGTTTCTATTTTGGCATTAGAATGTTTGTATGTCTATGTTTGTATGTCTAGGTTTTATATTTCTATGTTTTGGACAGGTATGGTTCTCAATCAGGGGCAGCTGTCTTTCATTGTCTCTGATTGAGAACCATACTTAGGTAGCCTGTTTTCTCACTGTTAGTTGTGGGTGGTTATTTTCTGTTTAGTGTTGGTTGCACCTTGCAGAACTGTTTCAGCTATTCTTTTTGTTATTTTGTATTCAGTGTTCAGTCAGTGAAGCTAATAAAGATGAACATGTACCCCGCTGCATTTTGGTCCAACGACTCCTCTTCTTCTTCCGACGAAAGCCGTGACACCATCCACATATTTGCAATCAAGCGGCAGAATTTTCTCCATCTCCTTAGCTATCAGCCTTGGTTTCTCAAATGATTGCCTCGCCTGGTTCACCAACTACTTCTCTGATAGAGTTCGGTGTGTCAAATCGGAGGGTCTGCTGTCCGGACCTCTGGCAGTCTCTATGGGGGTGCCACAGGGTTCAATTCTTGGACCGACTCTCTTCTATGTATACATCAATGAGGTCGCTCTTGCTGCTGGTGAGTCTCTGATCCACCTCTACGCAGACGACACCATTCTGTATACTTCCGGCCCTTCTTTGGACACTGTGTTAACAACCCTCCAGGCAAGCTTCAATGCCATACAACTCTCCTTCTGTGGCCTCCAATTGCTCTTAAATACAAGTAAAACTAAATGCATGCTCTTCAACCGATCGCTACCTGCACCTACCCGCCTGTCCAACATCACTCCTCTGGACGGCTCTGACTTAGAATATGTGGACAACTACAAATACTTAGGTGTCTGGTTAGACTGTAAACTCTCCTTCCAGACCCATATCAAACATCTCCAATCCAAAGTTAAATCTAGAATTGGCTTCCTTTTTTGCAACAAAGCATTCTTCACTCATGCTGCCAAACATATCCTTGTAAAACTGACCATCCTACCAATCCTCGACTTTGGCGATGTCATTTACAAAGTAGCCTCCAATACCCTACTCAACAAATTGGATGCAGTCTATCACAGTGCAATCCGTTTTGTCACCAAAGCCCCATATACTACCCACCATTGCGACCTGTACGCTCTTGTTGGCTGGCCCTCGCTTCATACTCATCGCCAAACCCACTGGCTCCATGTCATCTACAAGACCCTGCTAGGTAAAGTCCCCCCTTATCTCAGCTCGCTGGTCACCATAGCATCTCCCACCTGTAGCACACGCTCCAGCAGGTATATCTCTCTAGTCACCCCCAAAACCAATTATTTCTTTGGCCGCCTCTCCTTCCTGTTCTCTGCTGCCAATGACTGGAACGAACTACAAAAATCTCTGAAACTGGAAACACTTATCTCCCTCACTAGCTTTAAGCACCAACTGTCAGAGCAGCTCACAGATTACTGCACCTGTACATAGCCCACCTATAATTTAGCCCAAACAACTACCTCTTTCCCAACTGTATTTAATTTATTTATTTATTTTGCTCCTTTGCACCCCATTATTTTTATTTCTACTTTGCACATTCTTCCATTGCAAAACTACCATTCCAGTGTTTTACTTGCTATATTGTATTTACTTTGCCACCATGGCCTTTTTTTTTGCCTTTACCTCCCTTCTCACCTCATTTGCTCACATTGTATATAGACTTGTTTATACTGTATTATTGACTGTATGTTTGTTTTACTCCATGTGTATCTCTGTGTCGTTGTATCTGTCGAACTGCTTTGCTTTATCTTGGCCAGGTCGCAATTGTAAATGAGAACTTGTTCTCAACTTGCCTACCTGGTTAAATAAAGGTAAAATAAAAAAATAAATCATACTCTGCTTCCACTGGACATTCCATTGATTTCAAAACTCGGTCCTCCAGAAAGTGGATCATCTTTCAAAAAAGCCACTATAGAAAGGATTACCTACACATACTGACCAGCTCATGTTATAGACAGAAGCACGCTACATGGCAGACCAATCCAAACTCATCTCTCGGCATGTCCAGCCCATCTATTATGTCAGCCAATCATGGCTAGCGGGAAGGTTCCTGACTTTTTCCATGGCTAAGCCAACTAGACTCGTAATTTAACAATTGTATGTGTATTTACAAGTTTGTTATTAAGGCACATGAAAGTTCACATCTTCCAGAAGGCATTTCTGCAAAAAACACATTTTGATAAAAATGAAATGTTTACAAATGCCTCTCCTGTGAAGTAGTGACGCGTAACATATGCCTAGTTTCCTGAAACGAGTCACTTTTAGTCACATTTTGCGATCCTTTGCCTTGGATCTGTGAGTTACACTTTTATTTGGTCACATCGGTGTGAGCAACACATTCAACATGCTCACCTCACTCCGAACAAGAGTTGTATTTTTATTTTTGCCTACTAAAACCATGATTTTGTGAAACAGTTCATTATCCTCATGATTCAGATTATTAAAGTTTCTGCCCTGTGCCTGTTTCGCTGGGCCCTACTGCTGTGATGAGCGAGCCACTCACTCTTCCCCTCCGGGATCATTATTTTTACATCTGATTGTAGGCTGTAATATTTCAGAATCTAATTGCGGGGAAAATGAGCTTTGGAAACAACAACTCTTGGCTTTGAGATACGAAGCAAAATTTGCATCAGCCATTGTGAGTGCAGGCTTCAATGGGTAGTAGCCTAGGCTACAACTGCACCGTTTTTTTAGGAAATTGAACTTACTATTAGATGAATATTGTACATGGCTACCAGCAGTGGGTATTATGTTTTGAGTTAGCGATGTAGCTGTCTTTAGAGTTTCCACTTACTCAGGAAGTGAATCTTTCCCAAATAAATGGACAAATTCATCTCTACTGAACAAAAGCAAATTCTGAAAATTCTGGAGCCCTATTTGAACAGTAAAATATAAAAACAATAGCCTAATGTCTGGCCAAAGTTTATGACGATCACTGGATTAGGTTGCCCATCAAGATATCTTGAATCATCCATTCCTGCATGGACATGTTAGATGAAACAACTTATTTATTGAATAACATCTCAGTTACACCTCCTTATAAAGCACTGTGAATGACTTTATAAAATGAATGTGTGAACAAATCATGGGCTGGTGCCACCAACTGAAAAAGTGTGTGTGTCACTAGTGCTACCAGGGGAAAATGTTAGTCTGGAGCCCTGTCACACACACACACACACTTTAATTTGCCAGGGTGCCAATCCAATCTAAAAAAAGAGAGACAGAGAGATGTTCTGCGGTCTCTGAAATTGTCCCCAGGCCCAGTGGGGTCTGGCTGACTGTTCTGTCATCCCGTAGAGAGGACTCTTGTTCCGCCTGCAGGAGAGAAAGGCTTCATCTTTAAGATATCATGCCTGGAGAAGGGCTCTGGAGAGACATGCTATGGAACCAAGAGAGGTTTGTCAGTTCTTAGAAATGCTACAGTGTAAGTATGCAGTAGATCAGTCCATTTTAGTGTGTGTGTGTGTGTGTGTGTGTGTGTGTGTGTGTGTGTGTGTGTGTGTGTGTGTGTGTGTGTGTGTGTGTGTGTGTGTGTGTGTGTGTGTGTGTGTGTGTGTGTGTGTGTGTGTGTGTGTCGGTGCATGACATTACGTGGGTGGAGATAATAGCCTGGGGATAGAACCTGTGTTGTATGCAGGATTTAAGACCAAATTAGGACTTTGAAATAAAGTCTAAGTGTCTCTGTGACTCCTCATGCATCAGACAAGGTAACTAATTATTTGACCCCCCAACCTCCTGTCTGGAAAGAAGACTGCATTTGTTTCAGTTGGTAATGTTGCTGAGTATAGCTCTGCTCTCAACCAACTTCCTCCTGGTGTGATTGTCAGTGTAAAAGTGATTCTGGGCATCACTTCATAATGAGAGAAACAGGAGCACAGCTCTCTCGGGTGACTCTCCTGCTTAAATCAACACAATGAGTGTAATGGGGTGAACACACACACACACACACACACACACACACACACACACACACACACACACACACACACACACACACACACACACACACACACACACACACACACACACACACTTGACAAGCTGGGAACCCCTGCTGCATAGTAAGAGGAAACCATTCATCGATATGCACCGTGGAACCCGCTGTGCATCCCTCCCTCCCTCCCATACACACACACACACACACACACACACACACACACACACACACACACACACACACACACACACACACACACACACACACACACACACAACATTACTCTGAGAATAGCTGGGAATCAATTCTCTCCCGTTGATGACTATAAATATGCATAATTTGTCCATTATGTTTTAAAAGGGAGACCCAGTCCCTTCACACCCTCTTCAAGCCAGTCTACTAAACACAGGTCTTCAACATCTACATCTAGAACAGACAGGCTGCATCAAGCCTGGACAGGATGATGAGGTCATGACTTAAATAAAAACATCTTGATCTGCACCTCTCTCCCCTGCTGTCTGTCAGACCATTAATTAATAACATCTTGATCTGCACCTCTCTCCCCTGCTGTCTGTCAGACCATTAATTAATAACATCTTGATCTGCACCTCTCTCCCCTGCTGTCTGTCAGACCATTAATTAATAACATCTTGATCTGCACCTCTCTCCCCTGCTGTCTGTCAGACCTTTAATTAATAACATCTTGATCTGCACCTCTCTCCCCTGCTGTCTGTCAGACCTTTAATTAATAACATCTTGATCTGCACCTCTCACCCCTGCTGTCTGTCAGACCATTAATTAATAACATCTTGATCTGCACCTCTCACCCCTGCTCTCTGTCAGACCATTAAATAATAACATCTTGATCTGCACCTCTCTCCCCTGCTGTCTGTCAGACCATTAATTAATAACATCTTGATCTGCACCTTTCTCCCCTGCTGTCTGTCAGACCATTAATTAATAACATCTTGATCTGCACCTCTCACCCCTGCTGTCTGTCAGACCATTAATTAATAACATCTTGATCTGCACCTCACCCCTGCTGTCTGTCAGACCATTAATTGTGTGCTTCAGAACTGATG
>NC_056456.1:2821165-2913665 GCF_018296145.1 Oncorhynchus tshawytscha
ACATGGGGACATTGCTTCATGGTGACTGACAATTAGTCTTCCTGCCCATCCGGCTGCTTGAACTAGAACTGGGGGGAGAGCCATGACCCTCGACGGTAGAGTGGATTCCCTCTGTTTTCCATAAGAGCGAACGCATGAAAGTGGGTTGCTGCACAAAGGGAAGGTTTTTTGGAGAACAGATGTGCCTCTCCCCGACAGTTGTGTGTGTGGGGGGTTGTGCTCTACCCAAGGGAGGCAGGCCAGAACACGTGGTGAACTGTTGACTGCCCCTCCCTGTCGCACTGGGCGTGCCCCTAGGTCGGTCACCCCTTCTTCCTTGCAGGGGAATCGAACGGGCATGACCTAAATCTAGATGACCTATGATGACCATGACCTAGATCTAGATGAACTATGATGACCATGACCTAGATCTAGATGACCTATGGTGACCATGACCTAGATCTAGATGACCTAGATCCTGCTGCATCGAAGGACCGTTTCCTCCACTGTCAGCCCTTGTTAGGGCTCTGTGATTTCGATGCCCGCAGTGTCGCTGGGGGCTTCAAGTGGAAAGCCCTGGTGCCAGTGAATTGCCCTCTCCCTGCCATGACAAGACTTTGATGTTGAGATGGTTGGCCAGTAACAGCTCGACCACAGGTGGCTTGTCGAGGCCTTCCGTGTCCTTGGAATTCGTGTTGACGAAAAGTCTGGTTTGGACCTTGCCAGTTAAAGGTTTATCCCAATTGCGTCTGGCTTCCGCCACGCAAGCTGGAACAGCTGGGAGGAGTTGCAGACATTAATGATCGAATATCTGTGATCTGCCAATGATTCCCCGCTAAGGGCTGAAGAGGGCCAAGGGGCTTGCACTTCCTTGTCATCTTCCTTCTCCGCTGCCTGGATGAGGTTGTTCAAACCATTGCATCGTCCTCGTCAGTGACGAGGTCCCCTTCCCTTTCCCCCTTCTCCGGGGCCAAGCCCTGGAAAAAGGAGTGAAGGTCCTCGGGTAGCCATCCATGATGTTAGCCCATGAGTTAAGAATGGGAGACAAACCCCTTTGGGATGCTCTGTGTCTCTCTAGTGGAGGGTGTTAGCAGCAAAAAACAACACAATGGATGCATGATCAGGGGCCGGTCAGTATAGTCAAGCCTGTACAGGGTTGAACTAAACGGGAGCGCAAACTAGTAATTCTAACCTTCCAGGTAGTAAAAGTAGCCAGTAGGATAGCTAGCCTTGCAGCAAACTAGCCAGGTTAGCTAAGCCGTGCAGCAAAGATAGGCAAGTCTCTGCAGCTAGCTACAACAGGAGATGAATCAAGAAAAGTGTGAAGCAAATTCTTACCCGAAGCAAAACATTTTCCTTTCGGTAAAGTCACCCAACACAGACAAGAGCTGATAACCCTGCGCTCAGCGTCGTAACCTCAACAGCACATCTGTGATATGAACAGGTAAACAGGAAAACAGATGAAGTTGACTTCCGGCGCCGACAGAGATGGCCGCCTCGCTTCGCGTTCCTAGGAAACTATGCAGTTTTTTGTTTTTTTACGTGTTATTTCTTACGCTAGTACCCCAGGTCATCTTAGGTTTCTTTACATACAGCCGACAAGAACTACTGAATATAAGATCAGCGTCAACTCACCATCAGTACGACCAAGAATATGTTTTTCGCGACGCGGATCCTGTGTTCTGCCTTACAACCAGTGTAACCGAGTGGATCACATGCAGCGACCAAAAAAAAAAAAAACGACTCAGAAAAAGAGGGAAAAAGCGGTCTTCTGGTCAGACTCCGGAGACGGGCACATCGTGCACCACTCCCTAGCATTCTTCTTGCCAATGTCCAGTCTCTTGACAACAAGGTTGATGAAATCCGAGCAAGGGTAGCATTCCAGAGGGACATCAGAGACTGTAACGTTCTCTGCTTCACGGAAACATGGCTAACTGGAGAGACGCAATCCGATGCGGTGCAGCCAGCGGGTTTCTCCACGCATCGCGCCGACAGAAACAAACATCTTTCTGGTAAGAAGAGGGGCGGGGGCGTATGTCTTATGGCCAACGTGACATGGTGTGATGAAAGAAACATACAGGAACTCAAATCCTTCTGTTCACCTGATTTAGAATTCCTCACAATCAAATGTAGACCGCATTATCTACCAAGAGAATTCTCTTCGATTATAATCACAGCCGTATATATCCCCCCAAGCAGACACATCGATGGCTCTGAACGAACTTTATTTAACTCTCTGCAAACTGGAAACTATTTATCCGGAGGCTGCATTCATTGTAGCTGGGGATTTTAACAAGGCTAATCTGAAAACAAGACTCCCTAAATTTTATCAGCATATCGATTGCGCAACCAGGGGTGGAAAGACCCTGGATCATTGTTACTCTAACTTCCGCGACGCATATAAGGCCCTGCCCCGCCCCCTTTCGGAAAAGCTGACCACGACTCCATTTTGTTGATCCCTGCCTACAGACAGAAACTAAAACAAGAAGCTCCCACGCTGAGGTCTGTCCAACGCTGGTCCGACCAAGCTGACTCCACACTCCAAGACTGCTTCCATCACGTGGACTGGGAGATGTTTCGTATTGCGTCAGACAACAACATTGACGAATACGCTGATACGGTGTGCGAGTTCATTAGAACGTGCGTTGAAGATGTCGTTCCCATAGCAACGATTAAAACATTCCCTAACCAGAAACCGTGGATTGATGGCAGCATTCGTGTGAAACTGAAGGCACGAACCACTGCTTTTAATCAGGGCAAGGTGTCTGGTAACATGGCTGAATACAAACAGTGCAGCTATTCCCTCCGCAAGGCTATCAAACAAGCTAAGCGCCAGTACAGAGACAAAGTAGAATCTCAATTCAACGGCTCAGACACAAGAGGTATGTGGCAGGGTCTACAGTCAATCACGGACTACAGGAAGAAACCCAGCCCAGTCACGGTCCAGGATGTCTTGCTCCCAGGCAGACTAAATAACTTTTTTGCCCGCTTTGAGGACAATACAGTGCCACTGACACGGCCTGCAACGGAAACATGCGGTCTCTCCTTCACTGCAGCCGAAGTGAGTAAGACATTTAAACGTGTTAACCCTCGCAAGGCTGCAGGCCCAGACGGCATCCCCAGCCGCGCCCTCAGAGCATGCGCAGACCAGCTGGCCGGTGTGTTTACGGACATATTCAATCAATCCCTATACCAGTCTGCTGTTCCCACATGCTTCAAGAGGGCCACCATTGTTCCTGTTCCCAAGAAAGCTAAGGTAACTGAGCTAAACGACTACCGCCCCGTCAGCACTCACATCCGTCATCATGAAGTGCTTTGAGAGACTAGTCAAGGACCATATCACCTCCACCCTACCTGACACCCTTGACCCACTCCAATTTGCTTACCGCCCAAATAGGTCCACAACGATGCAATCTCAACCACACTGCACACTGCCCTAACCCATCTGGACAAGAGGAATACCTATGTGAGAATGCTGTTCATCGACTACAGCTCGGTATTCAACACCATAGTACCCTCCAAGCTCGTCATCAAGCTCGAGACCCTGGGTCCCGACCCCGCCCTGTGCAACTGGGTACTGGACTTCCTGACGGGCCGCCCCCAGGTGGTGAGGGTAGGCAACAACATCTCCTCCCCGCTGATCCTCAACACTGGGGCCCCACAAGGGTGCATTCTGAGCCCTCTCCTGTACTCCCTGTTCACCCACGACTGCGTGGCCATGCACGCCTCCAACTCAATCATCAAGTTTGCGGACGACACAACAGTGGTAGGCTTGATTACCAACAACGACGAGACGGCCTACAGGGAGGAGGTGAGGGCCCTCGGAGTGTGGTGTCAGGAAAATAACCTCACACTCAACGTCAACAAAACTAAGGAGATGATTGTGGACTTCAGGAAACAGCAGAGGGAACACCCCCATCCACATCGATGGAACAGTAGTGGAGAGGGTAGCAAGTTTTAAGTTCCTCGGCATACACATCACAGACAAACTGAATTGGTCCACTCACACAGACAGCATCGTGAGGAAGGCGCAGCAGCGCCTCTTCAACCTCAGGAGGCTGAAGAAATTCGGCTTGTCACCAAAAGCACTCACAAACTTCTACAGATGCACAATCGAGAGCATCCTGGCGGGCTGTACCACCGCCTGGTATGGCAACTGCACCGCCCTCAACCGTAAGGCTCTCCAGAGGGTAGTGAGGTCTGCACAACGCATCACCGGGGGCAAACTACCTGCCCTCCAGGACACCTACACCACCCGATGCTACAGGAAGGCCATAAAGATCATCAAGGACATCAACCACCCGAGCCACTGCCTGTTCACCCCGCTGCCATCCAGAAGGCGAGGTCAGTACAGGTGCATCAAAGCTGGGACCGAGAGACTGAAAAACAGCTTCTATCTCAAGGCCATCAGACTGTTAAACAGCCACCACTAACATTGAGTGGCTACTGCCAACACACTGTCAATGACACTGACTCTACTCCAGCCACTTTAATCATGGGAATCGATGGGAAATGATGTAAATATATCACTAGCCACTTTAAACAATGCTACCTTATATAATGTTACTTACCCTACATTGTTCATCTCATATGCATACGTTGATACTGTACTCTATATCATCGACTGCATCCTTATGTAATACATGTATCACTAGCCACTTTAACTATGCCACTTGGTTTACATACTTATCTCATATGTATATACTGTACTCGATATCATCTACTGTATCTTGCCTATGCTGCTCTGTACCATCACTCATTCATATATCCTTATGTACATATTCTTTATCCCCTTACACTGTGTATGACAGTAGTTTTTTTGGAATTGTTAGTTAGATTACTTGCTCGTTATTACTGCATTGTCGGAACTAGAAGCACAAGCATTTCGCTACACTCGCATTAACATCTGCTAACCATGTGTATGTGACAAATAAAATTTGATTTGATTTGATTTGATTTGATTTGAGTTGCTGAGGAGAGCTGAGTAGAACTCTTCTGTGAGGAAGAGAATGAGAATGATCAGAGGGCAGGTGATTGGCTCTTTGGTATGAGGGGAGGAGCTTCATCATTCACCACTCGACTTGTCTGTCTCAGACAGACGAGTATGATTGGTCCTTCGAGCTACTTAGAGATCCTGATAAATCCCAGAGTGAGATGTTGAAAGGAATAATAGGAAGAGAGGCTCTATTAGTTGTCTTAAAGACAGATTGGCTGATAGGATGGTGTAGAGCCCACAGCCACACACAGATGAACCGTTACTGGTCTATTATAATAAGATGTGGGCCAAAAGTTCCATCCCACCTGAATAGGCTGAAATTCCAGGCATTTCCTTCAAACAGCTCTTACTCAAAAAGGGCATTATTCTCATTTTCACAATTTCAGTGTTATTTTGACCTCGTGGTGTGGAAGTATCATGAAAAAACAACAGGAAATCCCATTTTTAACTGCACTGCCCCTTTAATTTCCTAATAGAGCTCAACCACTGATGCTATCCATGCTAGGCTGGGCTCAGCAGCCAGTACCACACACACACACAACAGGCCTTCTTTTAAAGAAACACTTTTTGAAGAATCACACGCTTCACATCCTTGCTTTTAACTTAACATCTTCTAAAAACACATTACTGTGCATTCGGTTATTGTTACACTACAAAAGCACATGAGCAGAGTTCTGGATTGTGATGTATGTTTGTAGTCATTGTATTGACTCACTGTGTTGATTGTTCAGTATTCTGAATACACTGACAAAACACCCACTGCCCCCAAAATACCAACCATATATATTAGTTGTAGAGACAGGCAGGCTACTGGGCCAAGTGACGAAGGGATGGAGAGAGAGAGAGAGAGAGAGAGAGAGAGAGAGAGAGAGAGAGAGAGAGAGAGAGAGAGAGAGAGAGAGAGAGAGAGAGAGAGAGAGAGAGAGAGAGAGAGAGAGAGCGTGCTTTTGAGGGAATGAGTGTGTGGTGAAATGAGAAGTGAAATGTTCCCTTGCTCAGTGGGCAGAGGTGTAAAATATTTATCACTCTTGTGCAGAGGCAAGGTGGGAACCTGCCATGGCAAACAGAACCAGCCAGCAAGGCCTCTGAAAGAGACTGCTCTTAAAAGATTTTCTATTATGGGTCAGACCACAACCAGACAGAGCAGGACAGAATGCCAAGGTGGAGGAGAAGGAGGAAGAGGACAGCAGGGTATTCTATTGAAAATGGAAGGATAAGGGAGGAGGAGGAGGAGGAAGAGGACAGCAGGGTATAGATTGAGAATGGAAGGATGATGGTCAGGGTTAAGATGGAGGAGGAGGAGGAGGAGGAGGAGAGCAGGAGGATAGATTGAGAATGGAAGGACAAGGGAGAAGGAGGAGGAGGACGAAGAGGAGGGGGAGAAGGAGGACAGCAAGGTATAGATTGACAATGGAAGGATAAGGGTCAGGGTTAAGTTGGAGGAGGAGGAAGAGGAGGAGGAGGAAGAGGACAAGCAGGGTATAGATTGAGAATGGAAGGAGAAGGGTCAGGGTTAAGATGGAGCAGGAGGAGGAGGAAGAGGAGGAAGAGGACAGCAGGGTATAGATTGAGAATGGAAGGAGAAGGGTCAGGGTTAAGGTGGAGGAGGAGGAGGAGGAGGAGGAAGAGGACAAGCAGGGTATAGATTGAGAATGGAAGGAGAAGGGTCAGGGTTAAGGTGGAGGAGGAGGAGGAGGAGGAGGAGGAAGAGGACAGCAGGGTATAGATTGAGAATGGAAGGAGAAGGGTCAGGGTTAAGGTGGTGGAGGAGGAGGAGGAGGAGGAAGAGGACAGCAGGGTATAGATTGAGAATGGAAGGAGAAGGGTCAGGGTTAAGGTGGAGGAGGAGGAGGAGTAAGAGGACAGCAGGGTATAGATAGAGAATGGAAGGATGATGGTCAGGGTTAAGATGGAGGAGGAGGAGGAGGAGGAGGAGGAGGAGGAGGACAGCAGGGTATAGATAGAGAATGGAAGGATGATGGTCAGGGTTAAGGTGGAGGAGGAGGAGGAGGAGGAGGAGGAGAGCAGGAGGATAGATTGAGAATGGAAGGACAAGGGAGAAGGAGGAGGAGGACGAAGAGGAGAGGGGAGAAGGAGGACAGCAAGGTATAGATTGACAATGGAAGGATAAGGGTCAGGGTTAAGTTGGAGGAGGAGGAGAGGAGGAGGAGGAAGAGGACAAGCAGGGTATAGATTGAGAATGGAAGGAGAAGGGTCAGGGTTAAGATGGAGGAGGAGGAGGACTTCAGGGTATAGATTGAGAATGGAAGGAGAAGGGTCAGGGTTAAGGTTGAGGAGGAGGAGGAAGAGGAGGAGGAGGAGGACAGCAGGGTATAGATTGAGAATGGAAGGAGAAGGGTCAGGGTTAAGGTGGTGGAGGAGGAGGAGGAGGACTTCAGGGTATAGATTGAGAATGGAAGGAGAAGGGTCAGGGTTAAGGTTGAGGAGGAGGAGGAAGAGGAGGAGGAGGAGGACAGCAGGGTATAGATTGAGAATGGAAGGAGAAGGGTCAGGGTTAAGGTGGAGGAGGAGGAGGAGGAAGAGGAGGAGGAGGAGGAGGACAGCAGGGTATAGATTGAGAATGGAAGGAGAAGGGTCAGGGTTAAGGTGGTGGAGGAGGAGGAGGAGGAGGAGGAGGAGGAAGAGGACAGCAGGGTATAGATTGAGAATGGAAGGAGAAGGGTCAGGGTTAAGGTGGTGGAGGAGGAGGAGGAGGAGGAGGAGGAGGAGGACAGCAGGGTATAGATTGAGAATGGAAGGAGAAGGGTCAGGGTTAAGGTGGTGGAGGAGGAGGAGGAGGAGGAGGAGGAGGACAGCAGGGTATAGATTGAGAATGGAAGGAGAAGGGTCAGGGTTAAGGTGGTGGAGGAGGAGGAGGAGGAGGAGGAGGAGGACAGCAGGGTATAGATTGAGAATGGAAGGAGAAGGGTCAGGGTTAAGGTGGTGGAGGAGGAGGAGGAGGAGGAGGAGGAGGAGGAAGAGGACAGCAGGGTATAGATTGAGAATGGAAGGAGAAGGGTCAGGGTTAAGGTGGTGGAGGAGGAGGAGGAGGAGGAGGAGGAGGACAGCAGGGTATAGATTGAGAATGGAAGGAGAAGGGTCAGGGTTAAGGTGGTGGAGGAGGAGGAGGAGGAGGACAGCAGGACTCCTGATGGCCGTTGCCTTCAGTGCAGATAAGAGGTGGATTTACAGCAGTGCGTTCATGGAGTGTGTGGGTCTAAGTGAGTAGTGGTTATTCCTGTTATGGCTGAGATGTGTTTACTATTACTGTTAGTAGTAGTTTCTCTTAGCACTCTCTGTATGTTATTACTGGGTTATATTACATGTTCATGTTAATGTATAGTTTATTCATTATTTATCTTTTTCTGTACTTTCACACCATTTCCATGTTCATACCCCTGCTACGCAATGAAGTTTGCTGTGAGTGTTAACTATCTGTGAGGTGGTTATTTCTTATTTCTTTGTCCGGCAAAGGTTTTCAGTCACAGACCAGTCACATAGGAGGATATTCCCTCACAAAGTGGTCCTTCGAGCCGGATTTGTGGTTTACCGACACTGTGATGGCAACCTCTGGAGAGTAAACACAGAGCTTGCCTTTTTGCCCTTCTGCGGTCCAGAGCAGGAGACGAATCTCAGCCTTTATGCAGTATTACCCTTTAGATTATGTTTATTTTGCACTGAGGACACCTCCCCACACGGATTATGCCCCCTGTTATTGTCCAACAGATGGAGGACGGGCAGCTGCCGACAGCGAGGAGGGCCAGGAGCATTCAATTAAATATCTTCGTATTAAATATCTTCGTATTATATACCCTGCTGTCCTATCTTCCCAGGTTTCCAGGGCTTCCTCTCACAGGCTGGTGAGTTTGAACAAGGACATGCACCTGCAAGTGTAGCTGCGGCCACAGAATAATGAGTAATGGCAAGGACTGTATATATAAATAGTAGGCTATTGCACAGCAACTCACAAGAGCAAGGACTGTATTTAAATCAATAGGACATAGGAAGTAGTAAACAGTGACTAATCATTGCAGACAATATCAGTAGTAACATAATAATAACAGGAATGAGAACTACATAGAATACTGCCATTCTATAACATATTGCAATGATAAGAACACCGACTTTATTTACACATCCCATGCACACATGTCCACCCACTTTCTCAGACTGGAAAAACACTGTTCGGGCCAGGCTAATACTTACAGCTTGAGAGAGCATGCAATGGACCTGACTGGCCAGGGCTGGGCTAGCTAGGAGCGTCTGACCAATCACAGGATGCATGCTCAGTGCATTGGCAGAGTGTGGGGTGCATGGGGACAGTCTGATTGGCTGAATTAGTCCTAACGTGCCCTGGCAGGGGGATTCTGTAACACCTGCTATCAGTTGTGATGATTTGACTCAGCTGTGTAGTGCTAGGATAAAAACCAAATGTACACCCCTTGGTATAGGAAACACTGGGGCCTAGAGACTATGTTCATGAACACAGTCAAAAAAAGTCCTCTAATTATGCAGTATTTTTATGGTCAGTAACATTAACTGCACCTACAGTGGAAAGTATTCAGACCCCTTGATTTTTCCCCACATTTTGTTACGTTAAAGCCTTACTCTAAAATTAATAAAATCATTTTAGAGTAAGGGTTTTTCTTTATTTTGACTTTTTTCTACATGGTAGAATAATATTGAAGACATCAAAACTATGAAATAACACATATGGAATCGTGTAGTAACCAAAGAAGTGTTGAACAAATCAAAATATATTTTATCTTGGGATTCTTCAAAGTAGCCAACATTTGCCTTGATGACGAAGTTGTAGCGTCATACCCAAGAAGACTCGAGGCTGTAATCGCTGCCAAAGGTGCTGCAACAAAGTACAGAGTAAAGGGTCTGAATACTTATGTAAATGTAATATTTAAGTTTAGATGTTTTTGATATATAAGCAAAAATTCAAAAAACCTGTGTTTGCTTTGTAATTATGGGGTATTGGTTGTAGATTGATGAGGAAAAACAACAATTGAATCAATTTTAGAATAAGGCTGTAACATAACAAAATGTGGAAAAGTCAAGGGGTCTGAATACTTTCTGAATGCACTGTATGTGAAAATATTTCACTCATTAACCCAAATTGAAATATACAGAGATGTTGCTTTCTGTCACTTCTCTTCTCACTCTCTTCTCTATACAGTGTATATAGAGCCCAGGGAGGAAAAATACCCAATTGTCATATTTGATTAAAAGTAAAGATACCTTAATAGAAAATGACTCAAGTCAATGTGAAAGTCACCCAGTAAAATATTTATTGAGTAAAAGTAGTTGGTTTTAAATATACTTAAGAATCAAAAGTACATGTAATTGCTAAAATACACTTAAGAATCAAAAGTACATGTAATTGCTAAAATACACTTAAGTATCAAAAGTACATGTAATTGCTAAAATACACTTAAGTATCAAAAGTACATGTAATTGCTAAAATACACTTAAGTATCAAAAGTAAAAAGACAAATACTTTCAAATTCCTTATATTAACCAAACTAGATGGGGATGTATATATATATTTTAATAACGGAAAGCCTTGGGGCACACACCAAAACTCATCATTTATAAACAAAGCATGTGTTTCGTGAGTCCTCCAGATCAGAGGCAGTAGGGATGACCAGGGGTGTTGTCCTGATAAGTTTGTGAATTGGACCACTTTCCCGTCTTTGCTAAGAATTATAAATGTAATGAGTACTTTTGGCTGTCAAGGAAAATGTATGGAGCAAAATGTAAATAATTTTCTTTAGGAATGTAGTGAAGTAAAAGTAAAAGTTGTCAACAATATAAATTAGTAAAGTAAAGTACAGCTACCCCTCAAAACTACTTTAAAGTATTTTTCTTAAGTACTTTACACCACTGATGGAGTCTTACAGTCTATGGAGCCTATTGTCATACAGTCTATTACCACTTAGTCTTCTACTAGTGGATGTATATAGCTTCATTCATCACTGAATATTTTATGACGCATTTGATTGCATTTACCTTTCGGGTGGGGTGACTTGTCAGTTGTTTATCAACCCACACGAGTTTAACCCTATACACATTTGGTAAATAGTCAGCAGTTTCTTTACAATACAGAATAAGATGAATAAGACAAGGCACAATAGGCTAATATTTTCTTAGCGCTCATCAGAAGAAATACAAGAAGATGATGGAAGGCGTTCACAGCGCTGTTGCTGAGTGTGTAATTGTGTCAAATGACCAGCGTGTGGCGCCGAAGTTCCGTCATCAAGGTTTTGGTCTCATCTCTCAGTTGCTCTCACAAGAGAGGTGCAATTCAGTAGCTGACACTGCTAATACTGTACTTTTAGGTTTGACCCATACCAGAATTTATAATTTTGGTAAATAAATCCTTAAAAGGTTCAAGCAAAATATCCCGCTTTTCAAATGTTAAGTAGTAGGTTATATTAAAAAATATCCTACATATTTGGCATAATTGTGTACTCAGTTCAACAGGTTATGAAAATAGTTCCAATGATTGAAAATGGTGTTTTAAACTCTGGAAAAGGGACCAGGTGAGAACACAGTTTAGTGCCACAGGGCACCGTTAGTTTGTTGACGCCCTCGACTAGCCCCTTCCACCTCCCCCTTTTTATACTCTACACACACACACACATGCACACGCACCGGCATGAAATCCAACTACTCAACTCGAAAGCTAGCGGTAGAATCAACCCAAGCCACCCTTTCATACACAAAGCAATTATTGGGGGACATAAAAGGCATGGGGTGCCGGAGCCTGCAGCGTACCTACGCAGTTTTCAAAGTGGACCGAGCTTGAAGCCATTCCTTGTATTTAAAGGTATCCGTATATCCAGTGACCCAGTGTAGACCGTTCTACGGACATTTCCTTGTATTTAAAGGTATCCGTATATCCAGTGACCCAGTGTAGACCGTTCTACGGACATTTCCTTGTATTTAAAGGTATCCGTATATCCAGTGACCCAGTGTAGACCGTTCTACGGACATTTCCTTGCCGTTTCTCGAGTGATATTTTGTTTTTGGCACAATGGGGTGCTGCAGCGGCCGATGCACGCTCATCTTTCTCTGCTCGATTCAGCTGGTGAGTGGTGGCCCGTTCCCTCTGTAGCCTAATACGATAAGTGTCATTTGCCCTGTTTCTTCTGTTTGTTTAGAAATTGGAAATCGGTTTTGGGTGAAACACACATTTCTTTGGAATCATTTTTGTCATTTTTCTTGGAACACTGGGGAAATTTTACTACCGGTGCTTTCGTGTGTGAATGTGTCAGTCTAGTTATAATGCTAACTTATAGATACATACAACTATTTGCGTCAAGTGTTATGTGCCCAAACTAACCTACACCTGTAGCACGCTGTTTTGTTCGTTCACCCTGTCCGTTACACGAGGATAGGCTACTCTGCGATTTATGAGGGACATATGGCAAGACGGAAGAGCGGTGTGAGCATTCTGCACTGCACGCCTTGAACCACAAGCTGCGGTGTGAGCATTCTGCACTGCACGCCTTGAACCACAAGCTACAGTATGTGGTTCTCCTAGTCCTATAGTGGGCAGCCACCAGGTTCAATTACATGACACTTTTACAAAGACATGTTCACACACCTCTGCTTATTTTACTGTAGCCTACAGGTGTGTACTGCGATCCAATGTTTGTGTGCGGTGACCATTGACACAGTGGCCTATTGGTGTTTTGTGCAACACCAGCACCATTGTGTCTTCTCAGCTAAAGTCATTCATGTGTGGCAGATCAGAGTACATCCATCAAACCACATTCACACAGTGAGTTACTGTGTGTGATCCTACCTCAGTGAAAATAAATAAACATGATAGTTTTGTAGGCCATCTGTCCCAGAAGCACCATGGGAACCTGTGATCCACAATGCAAAAGGGCATCAGCAAGTTGAAAGCTGCTGGAAAGAGGTTGTTACCTGGTTGTGATCAGTGGAGTGTGAGACGTGACATTTTACACAGAGTAGCTGTGAACTTGTTGTTAGTGCCCCCTCCCCATTCTGAATGTTGTCATCTCGCTGTCTCTCTCAATTCAAATCAATTCAAAAGGCGTTATTGGTATGGGAAACATGTTTACATTGCCAAAGCAAGTGAAATAGATTATAAACAAAAGTTAAATAAACAATCAGAAATGAACAGTAAACATTACACTCACAAAAGTTTCAAAAGAATAGATACATTTCAAATGTTATATTATGGCTATGTATAGTGTTATAACAATGTGCAAATCACTGGTTGCCCTTTTCTTGTGGCAACAGGTCACACATCTTGCTGCTGTGATGGCACAGTGTGGTATTTCACCCAATAGATATGTGATTTTATCAAAATTGGTTTTGTTTTCTAATTCTTTGAGTCTGTGTAATCTGAGGGTGTCTCTAATATGTTCATACATTTGGCAGGAGGTTAGGAAGTGCAGCTCAGTTTCCACCTCATTTTGTGGGCATTGAGCACATTGCCTGTCTTCTCTTGAGAGCCAGGTCTGCCTTACGGAGGCCTTTCTCAATGGCAAGGCTAAAAGTGTATTTTTCCATATATAGACACATCATATGTGTTTTAGTCAAATCAACTACAGGGAGGCAAAAAAGTATTTAGTCAGCCACCAATTGTGCAACTTCTCCCACTTAAAAAGATGACAGGCCTGTAATTTTCATCATAGGTACACTTCAACTATGACAGAAAAAAAAAATCCAGGAGAATCACGTTGTAGGATTTTTAATGAATTTATTTGCAAATTATGGTGGAAAATAAGTATTTGGTCAACAACAAAAGTTTATTTCAATACTTTGTTATATACCCTTTGTTGGCAATGTGTAATGCTCCGGGTGTCGTGGGTGTGGAGTCAAATGCAGGAGACAGAGTTCAATGCTGTGCGTCTTTTAATTACACCAACGCACCACAGGGTGCTCACAAAAGTTACGTTCCCAACCACAGGGAATCAAAATGTACAATGGAAAAAATCACGACCAGGCACATACACGTACCTCTACAACAGAGCCGAAGGTTACATTGAAATAATCCCGCACAACAACCAGGCGGGCCGGCTGTCTAATAAAGACAAACTCATTAAACATGAACAGGTGCTACCACTAAACATACAAGGAGGGGGAGGAAAAACAATCAGAGGCAGCTAATAGGCCGGTGACGACGACCGCCGAGTGCCACCCGCCCGGGAAGGGGAAACACCCTCGGTCGGACTCGTGACACAATGACAGAGGTCAAATGTTTTCTGTAAGTCTTCATAAGGTTTTCAAACTGTTGCTGGTATTTTGGCCCATTCCTCCATGCAGATCTCCTCTAGAGCAGTGATGTTTTGGGGCTGTTGCTAGGCAACACGAACTTTCAACTCCCTCCAAAGATTTTCTATGGGGTTGAGATCTGGAGACTGGCTAGGCCACTCCAGGACCTTGAAATGTTTCTTACAAAGCCACTCCTTCGTTGCCCGGGCGGTGTGTTTGGGATCATTGTCATGCTGAAAGACCCAGCCACGTTTCATCTTCAATGCCCTTGTTGATGGAAGGAGGTTTTCACTCAAAATCTCACGATACATGGCCCCATTCATTCTTTCCTTTACACGGATCAGTTGTCCTGGTCCCTTTGCAGAAAAACAGCCCAAAGCATGATGTTTCCACCCCCATGCTTCACAGTAGGTATGGTGTTCTTTGGATGCAACTCAGCATTCTTTGTCCTCCAAACACGACGAGTTGAGTTTTTACCAAAAAGTTATATTTTGGTTTCATCTGACCATATGACATTCTCCCAATCTTCTTCTGGATCATCCAAATGCTCTCTAGCAAACTTCAGACGGGCCTGGACATGTACTGGCTTAAGCAGGGGGACACATCTGGCACTGCAGGATTTGAGTCCCTGGCGGCGTAGTGTGTTACTGATGGTAGGCTTTGTTACTTTGGTCCCAGCTCTCTGCAGGTCATTCACTAGGTCCCCCCGTGTGGTTCTGGGATTTTTGCTCACCGTTCTTGTGATTATTTTGACCCCACGGGGTGAGCTCTTGCGTGGAGCCCCAGATCGAAGGAGATTATCAGTTGTCTTGTATGTCTTCCATTTCCTAATAATTGCTCCCACAGTTGATTTCTTAAAACCAAGCTGCTTACCTATTGCAGATTCAGTCTTCCCAACCTGGTGCAGGTCTACAATTTTGTTTCTGGTGTCCTTTGACAGCTCTTTGGTCTTGGCCATAGTGGAGTTTGGAGTGTGACTGTTTGAGGTTGTGGACAGGTGTCTTTTATACTGATAACACGTTCAAACAGGTGCCATTAATACAGGTAACGAGTGGAGGACAGAGGAGCCTCTTAAAGAAGAGGTTACAGGTCTGTGAGAGCCAGAAATCTTGCTTGTGACCAAATACATATTTTCCACCATAATTTGCAAATAAATACATTAAAAATCCTACAATGTGATTTTCTGGATTTTTTCTCTTTTGTCAAATCAAATCAAATTGTATTTGTCACATAGACATGGTTAGCAGATGTTAATGCGAGTAATCAAATCAAATCAAATCAAATTTTATTTGTCACATACACATGGTTAGCAGATGTTAATGCGAGTGTAGCGAAATGCTTGTGCTTCTAGTTCCGACAATGCAGTAATAACCAACGAGTAATCTAACTAACAATTCCAAAACTACTACCTTATACACACACGTGTAAAGGGATAAAGAACATGTACATAAAGATATATGAATGAGTGATGGTACAGAGCGGCATAGGCAAGATGCAGTAGATGGTATCGAGTACAGTATATACATATGAGATGAGTATGTAAACAAAGTGGCATAGTTTAAAGTGGCTAGTGATACATGTATTACATAAAGATGCAGTAGATGATATAGAGTACAGTGTATACATATTAGATCAATAATTTAGGGTATGTAAACATTATATTAAGTAGCATTGTTTAAAGTGCTAGTGATATATTTTACATCAATTCCCATTATTAAAGTGGCTGGAGTTGAGTCAGTGTGTTGGCAGCAGCCACTCAATGTTAGTGGTGTCTGTTTAACAGTCTGATGGCCTTGAGATAGAAGCTGTTTTTCAGTCTCTCGGTCCCAGCTTTGATGCACCTGTACTGACCTCACCTTCTGGATGATAGCGGGGTGAACAGGCAGTGGCTCGGGTGGTTGTTGTCCTTGATGATCTTTATGGCCTTCCTGTGACATCGGGTGGCGTAGGTGTCCTGGAGGGCAGGTAGTTTGCCCCCGGTGATGCGTTGTGCAGACCTAGACCTAGACTAGTCCTTGACTAGTCTCTCAAAGCACTTCATGATGACGGAAGTGAGTGGTAGTCGTTTAGCTCAGTTACCTTAGCTTTCTTGGGAACAGGAACAATGGTGGCCCTCTTGAAGCATGTGGGAACAGCAGACTGGGATAGGGATTGATTGAATATGTCCGTAAACACACCAGTAAACACACCAGCCGTCATAGTTGAAGTGTACCTATGATGAAAATTACAGGCCTCATCTTTTTTAAGTGGGAGAACTTGCACAATTGGTGGCTGACTAAATACTTTTTTGCCCCACTGTATGTTCTGAGCTTGTCTGATTTTTTTTAAAGCGAACTATTTGATGAAATAATTAAGATACACAAATGACTCAATGCATACGTGTCATGTAATTGATTTGATTGTGCTGGGCCTGGCTCTGAGTTGCTGTGCTCTGTTAAAAAAAAGACAGCGAGTGATTTTGTGCTGCATCACACGCTGTCCGTGTTGCTGAAGCTGCAACATAATTACAGCCATTTCTGATTGACAAGTTATGTTACCAAAATCTCTAATTTGTTTAGGTTAAGCATTCCCTATTCCTTCAACCCTTGCTCTCTTTTTACATGATACATGTAAGCATCACGTGCACGTGAACAATAGGGCCTGACCTATATTTAGCATATCATAATCACATCAATAAATTGGTTATATCAAACTCTGAACAACGTAACATGTGACATAATGTATGCAGAAGACGTGACAAACTCAAAATGGGGGAATGTTTACTGTTAGCTCAGGAGGTAAAGGGGAAGTCAGAGGTGTCGACTAAATGTGACTAGTTGTGGAAAATACTGGAGATCAAGAAAAATATGGTATGGAGCAAGCACTGTGTGCATATTATGCGTGCCAAACACGCATAATATGCCAATATGACATCATGCAATATAAATATAATATTCCATTTGGAAGAATGTAAACAACACTAGATAAATTATAAGTGTGCCAGAGAGACTAACATTTTTGGATTTTTTTGTAAAGCAAAGACTAAAATGCAATTTCCGAAATGGAACGGTTTAGGCCTGGTAAATTGTTTACGCTAATTATCAGTGATCGCTTTGTTATTTTATTTTAAAACGAACATGCTTGATTGCATCATGAATGACTCGTATGCTGTGTGATGACATTAACGTATAAATAATTGATTGATACAGTAGCCTATATACTCTAAGTTTTGAAATATAGACATAAGATACAGTATTAAGACTAAACTGGATGCGCTCTACAGCTCAATGGTGGTTAAACAAGGCTGCTATAATAAGCCTACTAATGATATTACTTATTATAATAATGTCACGTTCGTCGTACGGAGGAGACCAAAGCGCAGCGTGATTAGAATACATACTTTTTATATTTAATGAAGAACACTTAACAAACTATACAAAAACAACAAACTGAACGTGAAGCTACAATAATACTAGTGCAAACACAGGCAACTAGACATAGACATAGACAATAACCCACGAAATACCCAAAGAAGATGGCTGCCTAAATATGGTTCCCAATCAGAGACAACGATAAACACCTGCCTCTAATTGAGAACCAATCTAGGCAACCATAGACATATATAAACACCTAGATAGTAAACAACCCCAAAAACCTACAAAACCCCTAGACAGTACAAAAAACACAAACATCACCCATGTCACACCCTGACCTAACCAAAACAATAAAGAAAACAAAGAATACTCAGGTCAGGGCGTGACAAATAATGATGATCATGATAATAATAATAAGGAGATAAGTAAAAACAAGGGTTATTATTGTTATTATGAATATGATTTTTTTCTGACAATTTGGAACAGTGTAAACAACACTAAATGAATGATAAAGAATACCAGAGAGGCTGGTCCAATGAAAAAAAGTGGACAGTGTCACGCCCTGGTCTTAGTATTTTGTGTTTTCTTTATTTATTTGGTCAGGCCAGGGTGTGACATGGGTTTATTTTGTGGTGTGTTTTTGTATTGGGGTTTTTCGTAGGTTTTTCGTAGGTTTTGGGATTGTGGCTTAGTGGGGTTTTCTAGCAAAGTCTATGGTTGCCTGAGGCGGTTCTCAATCAGAGGCAGGTGATTATCGTTGTTTCTGATTGGGAACCATATTTAGGCAGCCATATTCTTTGAGTGTTTCGTGGGTGATTGTTTCTGTCTTTGTGTTTGTTGTCACCAGATAGGCTGTTTAGGTTTTCTCACATTTATTGTTTTTGTTAGTTTATTCATGTATAGTTTTCTTCATTAAAAATCATGAATAACAATCACGCTGCATTTTGGTCCGATCCTTGCTACACCTCTTCGTCAGAGGAGGAGATAGAAGAAAACCGTAACAGACAGCCTTTATTACAGTAGGGAAAAGATTAAAAATAGAAGTGGACAGCCTTTATTACAGTAGGTAAAATATTATAAATAGAAGTGGACAGCCTTTATTACAGTAGGGAAAATATTAAAAATAGAAGTGGACAGCCTTTATTACAGTAGGTAAAATATTATAAATAGAAGTGGACAGCCTTTATTACAGCATGGAAAAGATTAAAAATAGAAGTGGACAGCCTTTATTACAGTATGGAAAAGATTAAAATAGAAGCCTTTATTACAGTAGGGAAAAGATTAAAATAGAAGTGGACAGCCTTTATTACAGCATGGAAAAGATTAAAAATAGAAGTGGACAGCCTTTATTACAGCATGGAAAAGATTAAAAATAGAAGTGGACAGCCTTTATTACAGCATGGAAAAGATTACAAATAGAAGTGGACAGCCTTTATTACAGCATGGAAAAGATTAAAAATAGAAGTGGACAGCCTTTATTACAGTATGGAAAAGATTAAAAATAGAAGTGGACAGCCTTTATTACAGTATGGAAAAGATTAAAAATAGAAGTGGACAGCCTTTATTACAGTATGGAAAATATTATAAATAGAAGTGGACAGCCTTTTTATTACAGTATTAAAATGGAAAGCCTTTATTGGAAAAAATAAATAAGTGGACAGCCTTTATTATAGAAGTGGATTACAATGGAAAAGATTATAAATAGAAGTGGACAGCCTTTATTACAGTAGAAAATATTAAAATAGGGGAAAATATTAAAATAGAAGTGGACATATGGGAAAGAGTGGACTGCCTTTATGGAAAAGATTAAAATAGAAGTGGACAGCCTTTATTACAGCATGGAAAATATTAAAAATAGAAGTGGACAGCCTTTATTACAGCATGGAAAAGATTAAAAATAGAAGTGGACAGCCTTTATTACAGTAGGGAAAGATTAAAAATAGAAGTGGACAGCCTTTATTACAGTAGGGAAAGATTAAAAATAGAAGTGGACAGCCTTTATTACAGTATGGAAAAGATTAAAATAGAAGCCTTTATTACAGTAGGGGAAAGATTAAAAATAGAAGTGGACAGCCTTTATTACAGCATGGAAAAGATTAAAAACAGAAGTGGACAGCCTTTATTACAGTTTGGAAAATATTAAAATAGAAGCCTTTATTACAGTAGGGGAAAGATTAAAAATAGAAGTGGACAGCCTTTATTACAGTATGGAAAATATTATAAATAGAAGTGGACAGCCTTTATTACAGTATGGAAAAGATTAAAATATAAGCCTTTATTACAGTAGGGAAAATACAGCCTTTATTACAGTAGGAAAAGATTGGAAGAAGTGGACAGCCTTTATTACAGTATGGAAAGATTAAAAATAGAAGTGGACAGCCTTTATTACAGTATGGAAAATATTAAAATAGAAGTGGACAGCCTTTATTTTATTAAAAACAGTAGGGAAAATATGGAAAATATTTAAATAGAAACAGCCTTTATTACAGTATGGAAAATATTATGGACAGCCTTTATTACAGTATGGAAAAGATTATAAATAGAAGTGGACAGCCTTTATTACAGTATGGAAAAGATTAAAAATAGAAGTGGACAGCCTTTATTACAGTATGGAAAAGATTAAAAATAGAAGTGGACAGCCTTTATTACAGTATGGAAAATATTATAAATAGAAGTGGACAGCCTTTATTACAGTATGGAAAATATTATAAATAGAAGTGGACAGCCTTTATTACAGTATGGAAAATATTAAAATAGAAGCCTTTATTACAGTATGGAAAATATTATAAATAGAAGTGGACAGCCTTTATTACAGTATGGAAAATATTATAAATAGAAGTGGACAGCCTTTATTACAGTATGGAAAATATTATAAATATAAGCCTTTATTACAGTATGGAAAATATTATAAATAGAAGTGGACAGCCTTTATTACAGTAGGAAAAATATTAAAAATAGAAGTGGACAGCCTTTATTACAGTAGGAAAAATATTAAAAATAGAAGTGGACAGCCTTTATTACAGTAGGTAAAAGATTAAAAACAGAAGTGGACAGCCTTTACTACAGTATGGAAAATATTATAAATAGAAGTGGACAGCCTTTATTACAGTAGGGAAAAGATTCTAAATAGAAGTGGACAGTCTTTATTACAGTAGGGAACATATTAAAATAGAAGCCTTTATTACAGTATGGAAAGATTAAAAATAGAAATGGACATCCTTTATTACAGTATGGAAAAGATTATAAATAGAAGTGGACAGCCTTTATTGCAGTATGGAAAAGATTAAAATAGAAGCCTTTATTACAGTATGGAAAGATTATAAATAGAAGTGGACAGCCTTTATTACAGTATGGAAAAGATTAAAAATAGAAGTGGACAGCCTTTATTACAGTATGGAAAATATTAAAAATAGAAGTGGACAGCCTTTATTACAGTATGGAAAATATTATAAATAGAAGTGGACAGCCTTTATTACAGTATGGAAAATATTATAAATAGAAGTGGACAGCCTATTACAGTATGGAAAATATTAAAAATAGAAGTGGGCAGCCTTTATTACAGTAGGAAAAATATTATAAATAGAAGCCTTTATTACAGTATGGAAAAGATTAAAAATAGAAGTGGACAGCCTTTATTACAGTATGGAAAATATTATAAATAGAAGCCTTTATTACAGTATGGAAAAGATTAAAAATAGAAGTGGACAGCCTTTATTACAGTAGGGAAAAGATTATAAATAGAAGTGGACAGCCTTTATTACAGTATGGAAAATATTATAAATAGAAGTGGACAGCCTTTATTACAGTATGGAAAATATTATAAATAGAAGTGGACAGCCTTTATTACAGTATGGAAAATATTATAAATAGAAGTGGACAGCCTTTATTACAGTTTGGAAAATATTAAAAATAGAAGTGGACAGCCTTTATTACAGCATGGAAAATATTAAAAATAGAAGTGGACAGCCTTTATTACAGCATGGAAAAGATTACAAATAGAAGTGGACAGCCTTTATTACAGTATGGAAAAGATTAAAAATAGAAGTGGACAGCCTTTATTACAGTATGGAAAAGATTAAAAATAGAAGTGGACAGCCTTTATTACAGTATGGAAAAGATTATAAATAGAAGTGGACAGCCTTTATTACAGTATGGAAAAGATTAAAAATAGAAGTGGACAGCTTTTATTACAGTAGGGAAAAGATTATAAATAGAAGTGGACAGCTTTTATTACAGTAGGGAAAATATTATAAATAGAAGTGGACAGCCTTTATTACAGTAGGAAAAATATTATAAATAGAAGCCTTTATTACAGTATGGAAAAGATTAAAAATAGAAGTGGACAGCCTTTATTACAGTATGGAAAAGATTAAAAATAGAAGTGGACAGCCTTCATTACAGTATGGAAAATATTAAAAATAGAAGTGGATAGCCTTTATTACAGTATGGAAAATATTATAAATAGAAGTGGACAGCCTTTATTACAGTATGGAAAATATTATAAATAGAAGTGGACAGCCTTTATTACAGTTTGGAAATGATTAAAAATAGAAGTGGACAGCCTTTATTACAATATGGAAAATATTAAAAATAGAAGCATTTGTGAAATTGTTGCGTGAGGCTTGATGCTAACTGAATCAGTAGGCTATAAAACAAACACTCAAACAGGCAACAGAAGCAGGATCTCATTTCTGTAGATATGGATGATTTTTAAAGCTAGGCACATTTAACATTTAGACTATTGATTACAGACGTAATTAAGTTGGCCTTGCTTCTCTCCTCACTTTTCTTAGACAATTAAGTCAAGGGCTGTTTTCTCCTCTCCTAACTCCATTGCTGCCTCCGCCACATTGTTCTCAACTCCAATATGCTGGTTAACTTTACTATTATGCACATAGCAACATGGTCTAAGAAAAGGCCCCAATTTACCAGCTCACTGATGTGTTTCAGAACTGTAGACAGCGACCGCTATCCAACGTGGGAGAAAGTGCATTTGTTCTAAAATAATATTATTTTTATTTGTGTTGCACCATTGTTCTTACATAGTATAACCATATACAATTTTAATAGCACGTCTTAGACCGATGGACTGTGCCATCCCCACGGCCTCCACAGTGGATCAATCCACTCAATCCACTCGACCAACAGCCTATCAACCAAACAATCGACCAGTTGACTAAATGGGATCAGCCCTAATCTTAATTCTGTTCTGCATGCATTATTTGGTGTTTTACATTGTACACAGACAACATTTTTGTAGTCATAATTTGGTGTTTGTCACTTTTTGTGAATTATTGGTTGGTGAACACAATGGGTTCTATAATTGATTCAAGTATTTTTTTGACAGATCCTAATTGGAATTCTATGTTCCTTTTGATGGCGTAGATTAGGAGGTCCTTCTTGCCTTGTCTCTCAGATCGTTCATAGCTTTGTGGAAATTACCCGTGGTGCTGATGTTTAGGCCGAGTTAGGTATTGTTTTTTGTGTTCTCTAGGGCAACAGTGTCTAAATGGAGTTTGTATTTGTGGTCCTGTCAACTGGACCTATTTTGGAACACCATTATATTTGTCTTACTGAGATTCACTGTCAGGGCCCCAGGTCTGACAGAATCTGTGCAGACAATCTAGATGCTGCTGTCCTCCTTGGTTGACTATCATTAATGTGATGACTGTTATTTATCAAATAATTACCGACTATGTTTAATTGTTATTAAATTAATCATGTAACAATTATCTCATTAGGAATTTGGGGCACCACGGGAAAAGTTGTTTACCGAGTAACTATCTCGCGACTTAAACTCTAAAGATATATAAATATCTCTTACATCAATAACAGTCCATTATTAATTATTACCTCATCAGTCTCATTCTGAACGTCACATAATTATTGGATATCAGAATGAACCCTAACCTATCTGATTAATCAGCAATACAGAAATTGGCTTAATCATTTATTTACTAACTAACTAAATAAAAAATACATAAACACACACACACACATGGTATAGGTTGTCGATTACTAACGTACTGCAATGAAAATAGGTCCTAGTGGACAAAAAAATAGCATGACAGTTTTGTTGCACAATGGAAAAGAAGGGGTAGGTAAGGAGAGGGAGAGACAGAGAGTCAATGTATCGTACATCCATTTGGAAACTACGCTCACCGTAACCAGAACACTTAACACCCTAACAACTGCTCATTCGGATTAGAAATGCTAAGTATATTTACGCGTAGATGTCGTTTTCTGTCGTCTCTCTGTTGAAACCATCTGTCTATCGGGAGGGGTTCGATGTAAGTCTCTGGTTGTTCACCAGAGGTCACAATGTCCTTAGTTTTAGTGTTGGAGTGTTCGTTAATATAGATACTTCAGGTGTACCACACGCTGTTCAGAGGGATCTGTTCTACATTGTAGAATAATAGTGAAGACATCAAAACTATGAAATAACACATATTGAATCATGTAGTAAGCAAAACAGTGTTAAATAATCCAAATATATTTTATATGAGATTCTTCAAATACAAATATTGGCGTTCTCTCAACCAGCTTCATGAGGTCACCTGCAATGCATTTCAATTAACAGGTGTGCCTTCTTAAAAGTTACATTTGTGGAATTTCTTTCCTTCTTAATGCATTTGTGTTGTTACAAGTTAGGGGTGGTATTCAGAAGATAGCCCTATTTGGTAAATGACCAAATTCATATTGTGGCAAGAAGAGCTCAAATTAGCAAAGAGAAATGACAGTCCATCATTACTTTAAGACATGCTCTGTCAAATATGGAACATTTCAATAACTTTGAAAGTTTCTTCAAGTGCAGTCGGAAAAACAATCAAGTGCTATGATGAAACTGGCTCTCATGAAGACCGCCACAGGAATGGTAGACCTAGAGTTACCTCTGCTGCAGAGGATAAGTTCATTAGAGTTACCAGCCTCAGAAATGGCTGTTCAAGTAACAGACACATCTCAACATCAACTGTTCAGAGGAGACTGTGTGAATCAGGCCTTCGTGGTTGAATTGCTGCAAAGAAACCACTACTAAAGAACACCAATAAGAAGAAGAGACTTGCTTGGGCCAAGAAACACAAGCAAAGGACATTAGAAATATGTTTGTTTGGTTCCAACTGCCATATCGGTGTGGGTGGACGGATGATCTCTGCATGTGTATTTCCCACCGTAACGCATGGAGGAGGAGGTGTGATGGTGTGGGGGTGCATTGCTGGTGTCACTGTCTTTGATTAATTTAGAATTCAATGCACATTTAACCAGCATGGCTACCACAGCATTCTGCAGCGATACGCCATCTCATCTGGTTTGGGCTTTTTGTGGACTATCATTTGTTTTCAGCGGGACAATGACCCAACACACCTCCAGGCTGTGTAAGATATATTTTTGTGTATATTCGGAAATGTGTTCCACTAATTGGTCTTTTGACCCATTGAGACCATATCATGATTGGGTCTCTTCCTCTCCTAATGACCAGCTAGATTACCACGTGGGATTTCTTTCCTGAACTAATTTCTTGTCTACTCAGCCAGCCAGTCCAGCCCAGACCATTCTTTCACACAGACAATACTGTGTTGGTAGTGTGTGATGATCCTGCAACATTATGCTGGGTTGTCTGTGAGAACCATAGAATTTGTGGAATAAATTCCCATTCTGTGGTTAGAACTATGATTCCATTTCTAGACTATTGACGTGGTCAGAATAGTGGTCAGAGCTCACAAGGGGGCCATGGTGATGTCATCCAGGTCCTATCAGGTCACAGTTACCTCTCGGCACTTGAGATTGATTGGTTATCCTATGTGTCATCGTGCTTGGGCTCTTGCCTATTCCCATTAACTGGTTGCTCAATCGCTGTGAGCAACTGAGCACTTTTATCACACAGTTTTGTAGCAATGATTGCTACTTGACTTTCTACTTGGCTAGCGTTGATGACACTGTTGTGTAAAATGTAGATGACAACGCGGTTCAAGTAATTGTGATGTAAACCCTTCAATTCACAACCTCAATCCATGTACAGTATAAATAGATAACTGTTGTAGTTCAGTTACAATGGGACCCATACCCATGTCTTTGTCCCAAACAATATGCTTCTCCATTTCTTCTCTCATATATTGCCTAATCTCAAGACTGTTGAGTTAAGCAGGAGTCCAGAAAGCTCCATTGCTGTGTGGGAAAGAGTTCCTCTCAGAGTGTGAATGATGGAAATATAAAATTATCATCACCCATCATCCAGCAGCACTCTCTCCACTCTCCCAGGGTGCTTCACTCCTCTCATTGCTATCTGTCCCCCGATGTCCCAGGGGTATCTACTTGGCTGGCTGTGAGATTCCTGAAGATCTGTCTCTCTCCTCCCAGAATGCTCTCTGCTTCCGACGTGACGGGGGGCTTCAGGGCTGTTGGTAACTGTCACCCCAGGGCAGGAATGTGACACACATACATGTGTGCACATGTGTACACACAAACACATGCACGCAGACAGAGAGAGATGATGTGGTCTGTTTTTAGGGCCCTTTTCACCTGAGAACTTCTACTTGTTTCTATTTACCTCATGAATGACTCACCAATGTCTATATGTACATTTTTAGATCAATGTCTTTCATATGAGCTAGGCTGGTTTGTGTGTGTGTTTGTGTGACATTGAAGACTTCTGAGGCTTTTCCTTTCTCCTCAGCAAGACTTGATCCTCGTTGATCCTGTTGAAAGCTAACACCTCACTGGATTGGAAAGGAGAGAAGAGGTTTTCTCTAAGTCAAGAAGACACCTCTGGCCATTCACAACTAGCTACCTGTCCTCTTCTCCTCCTTGACCTTTTTACTTCCCACCCCTCTTCCTCTCCCCCTCCCCCACTTCCTTCCTCCTCTTCTGAAGACCTTGAAGCAGGGCTCTAAAGTGCAATGAAATATTTTGCTGTGTGACTATGACATTTTTTGTTTGTTGCTGTAATGATATGGCTTGGCTGAACCGTTGTTTCTGAGTGCCTCAGTGAAACAAGTGAGTGCAGATCCATTAGCGTCGTGGTTGCATCATTACTATGGCGAGTGCCTCAGTGAAACAAGTGAGTGCAGATCCATTAGCGTCGTGGTTGCACCATTACTACGGCGAGTGCCTCAGTGAAACAAGTGAGTGCAGATCCATTAGCGTCGTGGTTGCACCATTACTACGGCGAGTGCCTCAGTGAAACAAGTGAGTGCAGATCCATTAGCGTCGTGGTTGCACTACGGCGAGTGAGGCTTGGTTCTAGACCAGGACGAAAGACCCATATTACCGGAGCAACATTTTGATCTTCCTATAGCCGCGGATCGCTGGGACCACATAAACCATGTTGTGGACAAAAGATCTGACCCATATTACCGGCGCAACATTTTGATCTTCCTATAGCCGCGGATCGCTGGGACCACATAAACCATGTTGTGGACCATTCTAAACATACCATATTACCGGAGCAACATTTTAATCTTCCTATAGCCGCGGATCGCTGGGACCACATAAACCATGTTGTGGACCATTCTAAACATACCATATTACCGGAGCAACATTTTGATCTTCCTATAGCCGCGGATCGCTGGGACCGCATAAACCATGTTGTGGACCATTCTAAACATACCATATTACCGGAGCAACATTTTGATCTTCCTATAGCCGCGGATCGCTGGGACCACATAAACCATGTTGTGGACAAAAGATCTGACCCATATTACCGAAGCAACATTTTGATCTTCCTATAGCCGCGGATCGCTGGGACCGCATAAACTATGTCGTGGACCATTCTAAACATACCATATTACCGGAGCAACATTTTGATCTTCCTATAGCCGCGGATCGCTGGGACCACATAAACCATGTTGTGGACCATTCTAAACATACCATATTACCGGAGCAACATTTTGATCTTCCTATAGCCGCGGATCGCTGGGACCGCATAAACCATGTTGTGGACCATTCTAAACATACCATATTACCGGAGCAACATTTTGATCTTCCTATAGCCGCGGATCGCTGGGACCGCATAAACCATGTTGTGGACCATTCTAAACATACCATATTACCGGAGCAACATTTTGATCTTCCTATAGCTGCGGATCGCTGGGACCACATAAACCATGGAAGCAGGAAGCAGCTCTTTCAGTAGTTTAATTGGAATAGTGGCCAGTATGCAGCTTGAAGGTTTAGAGGCCATGATTATTTTCATCAATGTGTCAAGAGATATAGTATTAAGAAACTTGTGTGTCTCCCTTGATCCTAGTTCCTGGCAGAGTTGTGCAGACCCAGGACAACTGAGCTTTGGAGAAATACACAGATTTAAAGAGGAGTCCGTAATTTGCTTTCAAATGATCATGATCTTTTCATCAAAGAAATTCATGAATTTATCACTGCTGAAGTGAAAGCCATCCTCTCTTGAGGATTAAATTTAGTTACTCAGTTAGGTGGTTAACCGATTTTTGTACTCTGACATCCTTGGGTAGGTGGAGGGAGTCTGTAAGGGCATCTAGGAATCTTTGGGTTGTCCGAGAATTTATAGCACAGCTTTTGATGATCCTTGGTTGGGGTCTGAGCAAATGATTTGTTGCGATTGCAAATGTAACAAAATGGTGGTCTAATAGTCCAGGATTATGAGGAAAAACATCTACAACATTTATTCCACAGGGCAAAACTAGGTCCAGAGTATGACTGTGGCAGTGAGTAGGTCCAGAGACATGTTGGACAAAACCCACTGAGTCGATGATGGATCCAAAAGCCTTTTGGAGTGGGTCTGTGGACTTTTCCATGTGAATATTAATGTCACCAAAAATGTTAATATTATCTGCCATGACTACAAGGTCCGATAGGAACTCAGGGAGGAACGCTGTATATGGCCCAGGAGACCTGTAAACAGTTGCTATAAAAAGTGATTGAGTAGGCTGCATAAATTTCACGACTAGAAGCTCAAAAGATGAAAACGCAGTCATTTTTTTTTGTAAATTGAAATTTGCTATCAGCAATGTTAGCAGCACCTATGCCTTTGCGGGATGCGCGGGGGATATGGTCACCAGTGTAACCAGGAGGAGAGGCCTCATTTAACACAGTAAATTCATCAGGTGTAAGCCATGTTCAGTCCGGCCAATCACATCAAGATTATGATCAGTGATTAGTTCATTGACTATAACTGCCTTGGAAGTGAGGGATCTAACATTAAGTAGCCCTATTTTGAGATGTGAGATATCACAATCTCTTTCAATCATGACAGGAATGGAGGAGGTCTTTATTCCAGTGAGATTGCTAAGGCGAACACCGCCATGTTTAGTTTTGCCCAACCTCGATCGAGGCACAGACACAGTCTCAATGGGGATAGCTGAGCTGACTCCACTGACTGTGCTAGTGGCAGACTCCACTAAGCTGGCAGGTTGGCTAAAAGCCTGGTTCCTGGCCTGCACCCTATCTCATTGTGGAGCTAGTTAGAGCCCTGTCTATGTTGGTAGATAAGATGAGAGCACCCCTCCAGCTAGGATGGTCCGTCACTCCTCAACAGGCCAGGCTTGGTCCTGTTTGTGGGTGAGTCCCAGAAAGAGGGCCAATTATCTAAAAATTATATATTTTGGGAGGGGCAGAAAACAGGTATCAAACAAGCGATTGAGTCTGCTGTAGAGCTCATCACTCCCCCTAACTGGGAGGGGGCCAGAGACAATTACTCGACGCCGACACATCTTTCTAGCTGATTTACACGCTGAAGCTATGTTGCTCTTGGTGACGTCTGACTTGTTCATCCTAACATTGTTGGTGCCGACGTGGATAACAGTATCCCTATACTCTCCCCTACTGCCATACATACAACATACTAATCACACATTTATGAAATACTATGACAACACAGTACTTTCCTCCCCGTATGCACATAGACAGAAATGTACACACAACACACTCACACACTCCCACGCCCCTGCTCGGAGTAACACACCTGTTTCTCCCCCTGCTCTGACCTTTTTTCCTCATTAGAGATAAGTGGTAAAGGAAATTGTTAAGACGTGTATAAAGCTGTCAACAGCCTTCCTAAAGAGTCCCTGAAGACCACTGGAACAGCCTTACTCTACTCAGCACTATTTCTGAATGCCCCAAACACTTCCTGTGTTGGGTCAGGACAGGCACACCTCCTCGCTCTGTTTTGATTAGTTTGATCTGGCCCGTAGAAAGGGGAGGGAGGAGGAGTGCTCAGGGGTTGGAGTGGAGTGATCTATGAAAACCAAGGCACAACTATAAGGGTTCTCTCTGTAAAGGCCCAGAGATTTTCCTGCTTAGGCTAGGTCATGTGTGGTCAGGAAAAACCTCTGACCATACAGGCCCTCACAGTAACTTAGGTTTTTTCAGAGACAGGAATGTGTCGAGGCACAGATCTGGGGAAGGGTATAAAAAATGTCTGCGGCATTGAAGGTCCCCAAGAACACAGTGGCCTCCATCATTCTTAAATGGAAGAAGTTTGGAACCATCAAGACTCTTCCTAGAGATGGCCACCTGGCCAAACAGAGCAATCAGAGGAGAAGGGTCTTAGTCAGGGAGGTGACCAAGAACCTGATGGTCACTCTGACAGATCTCTAGAGTTCCTCTGTGGAGAAAGGAGAACCTTCCAGAAGGACAACCATCTCTGCAGCACCCCACAATCAGGCCTTTATGGTAGAGTGACCAGACAGAAGCCACTCCTCAGTAAAAGGCACATGACAGGCCGCTTGGAGTTTATCAAAAGGCACCTAAAGACTCTCAGACCATGAGAAACAAGATTCTCTGGTCTGATAAAACCAGGAATCAACTCTTTGGCCTGAATGCCAAGCGTCAAGTCTGGAGGAAACCTGGCACCATCACTACAGTAAAGCATGGTGGTGGCATCATCATGCTTTGTGGATGTTTTTCATTGGCAGGTATTGGGAGACTTGTCAGGAACAAGGCATTGATGAACGGAGCAAAGTACAGAGAGATCCTTGATGAAAACCTGATCCAGATCGCTCAGGACCTCAGACTGGGGCAAAGGTTCACCTTCCAACAAGACAACAACCCTAAGCACTGTCGTGACGTTGTATTAGTTAATGTGACGACTGTTGTTCATCGAATGATTAAAAGTTTCTAATTGTGTGAATAACTGAATCAAGAAATTATTCAACTCATTAACCTGGGGCACCATGGGAAAAATAGTTTTTATTGAGTTTCTATTTCCCAAATTAACTCAAACAATATCAGAATATAGATTTCACAACAGCCGCTAATTGACCAGTTACCTCTACAATCTCGTTCTGAACGTCATATAGTCCATGAATCTGCACGGACCCGGGTCTCACCAATGAGTTCGTACCACACCAATCTTAGTTGAATATTTATTCACTAGAAAGCTAAATTGATGATAAAAGATACACATAGAAAAGAACACATTATAGGCTATTGATTAGAACTTAGTTTAACAGGCCAACACACTATTTTTTTATTTTATTTTTTTTACCTTTATTTTACTAGGCAAGTCAGTTAAGAACAAATTCTTATTTTCAATGACGGCCTAGGGGGTTAACTGCCTGTTCAAGGGCAGAACGGCAGATTTTGTACCTTGTCAGCTTGGGGATTTGAACTTGCAACCTTTCGGTTACTAGTCCAATGCTCTAACCACTAGGCTACACTTCCACCCCAGTGTTACCCAAAATGGGGATTTCAAAGAGAGAGAAAAAAGGAAGTACACAAGAGAAATATACATTTGGGTGAATTTGTCAGCTATGCTATTCTAACCCTAGCCTTGCCCCAAACTGCCGTTCTTATGGGTCAGAATATAATGATGTAATTACGTGGGGAAGATCTCCGAGGATTCTCTGCGTGGACCGTTCAGGGGACCATTCAGGCTGTTTGATGACGCACTTGCCCGGTGCACCTTTCTGGTCGTCCTCATGATGTCAGCGTCCTTTTGGCTTAGGAGTCTGTTCCCTCACCCTTGCTCTGGAAGGGGTCTTCTGAGGACAGACAGCTCTGTAGCTCAGAGCTCACAGCATAGGGATGAAACCGTTTAGATACCACGATTCCCTGGGATTGGATGCTAGGGGGTCCGGCTTGAATTCACCCGCTTAGACACAGCTACTCATCCGTAGCTTGGGTAGAAAAACATTTCTTTGTCTTCAAACTTGTGTTGCGTTCTGGGTTCGTTTACTTTTTAGACCTTGGCTGCAGCTTGGGTCACGTAGTCTTATCTGTAAATTCTTTACTCACAGGTTTTATACCCTTGGGTCAGAAGTGGGTGTAACCGCCTTTAGGGCAATTCTCTGGGTGTACCAAGTTAAGAGCAAGGTCTAGGTTTTTCTCAAATCCAATTTTAACTTCACATTTCATCTTTACCAAAACATTCCCTTTGATTTGGACATTTTCCACACAACGTACAATGTATAAACATCAAACATATACTATGAAAACTCTTCATGTTACAATGTTTTCGTAATAACGTCATCTATTAACCTTTAATAACAAAACAAAAATGACATACATTTTCATATTCCATTTGTCACGCCCTGGCCTTAGTATTTTGTGTTTTCTTTATTATTTTGGTCAGGCCAGGGTGTGACATTGGTGATTTATGTGTCTTTTCTTGTCTAGGGGTTTATTAGATTTATGGGGTTGCGTTTAGTAGAGTTGTCTAGGAAAGTCTATGGTTGCCTAGAGTGGTTCTCAATCAGAGGCAGGTGTTTTTCGTTGTCTCTGATTGGGAACCATATTTAGGCAGCCATATTCTTTGGGTATTTCGTGGGTGATTGTCTCCTGTCTCTGTGTTTTGCACCAGTTAGGACTGTTTCGGGTTTACACGTTTCTTGTTTTTGTAGTTTGTTCATGTATAGTTTTTCTTATAAAAAAAACCATGAACTTCAACCACGCTGCGTTTTGGTCCGCCTCTCTTTCGATGGAAGAATCCCGTAACCTCATCTATCGTCATGACCACCATTGTGGCTGACGGAAACCATTGTTCCAAAGTCCCTTTATTTCGTGTTTAATGTTCTGAGGCTGGTTCTCCATAGTAACAGGACAAAGGAATTTGTCTGTGGCCTGAGATTTACCAGGGGCGTGAGGGGTCATTAAACCCCCACATCTTCAGACCACTAGATCTCTCCTCCTCTGTTGCGGTTGAGAGATAATCTGTAGGGTTGTGGTCTCCTGTAACCTGACCTGATCAGGACAGTCATGACAGCACACAACCAAGACAACGCAGGAGTGGCTTCAGGACAAGTGTCTGAATGTCCATGAGTGGCCTAGCCAGAGCCCGGACTTGAACCCGATCGAACATCTCTGGAGAGACCTGAAAATATCTGTGCAGCGACACTCCCCATCCAACCTTACAGAGCTTGAGAGGATCTGCAGAGAAGAATGGGAGAAACTCCCAAAATACAGATGTGCCAAGCTTGTAGCATCATACCCAAGAAGACTCGAGGCTGTAATCGCTGCCAAAGGTGCTTCAAAAAAGTACTGAGTAAATGGTCTGAATACTTATGTAAATTGATATTTCAGTTTTTTATTTTGAATAAATTAGCAAACATTATGTAAATCACCATCAATAGCACACCATAAACAGTTCTTTGTGCTAAAAATAGAACAGCTATAGGCACAGACTATGTGATGATAATAAGTAGCTTTGTAATGTCTTTCTGGATCAAACCACAATGGCATCATTGTCATCCCTAATTAACTTGTGGTTCGCTGCATCGTGGCCAGGCAGGGAGTTGCGAGTGGTGATTTCTCTCTGAAGGCGGATAATGAGTTTCTATTGATTGGGAATCCTCTTGTTCCTCTACACTGGCTGACCTTTCAGGACAGATGGGATGTCTCTCTGTATAGCACTGCCTCAGAGTAATGGCTGGTTTGCCAGTCTTCCATCTACTGTACTTGTTTGGTCATCAAACGTTTTTGTGATTGTTGTTTTACTTAACATTTAGTTACGGTTTAGTTTTTTAGTGTCTGTTGTTCTCAAGACGACCTGTTGTGTGGAATCTTAAGTGGTGAAATATGAGGGTAGGTAGTGTCTGTTGTTCTCAAGACAACCTGTTGTGTGGAGTCTTAAGTGGTGAAATATGAGGGTAGGTAGTGTCTGTTGTTCTCAAGACAACCTGTTGTGTGGAGTCTTAAGTGGTGAAATATGAGGCCTCACCAACTTGAGAAACAGACACATAGGCAGACAGGCGCACAAAATGATATACATAGTTTGCAGCGGGTATGAAAGGCGCAGCGAAATGCTTATGCTCCCTCAACAATACAGTACATTCATCAATACAATATAATAATTACAGAGTCAACAAGAAATAATGGTCATTCCACGTCAAAAAGCACAAGAAAGAGAATCTAGACATCCACCATCTCAAGATTGTTTTAAAATCGTAAAAAACTGATACTGTATTCTCGTTGTTAGGGTGGGATTGGGGTGTGGAGGGCTTTTCACCCAAAACAATTATTACTCATGTCTTACTCATTGGCACTGGTAGGAAGAAATTTGGTACAAATTGGATGTTGGGTACTATATTAATTGAATATTATCTGAATCCTATCACTTAAAATTGCCATTTTGGGTACAGTCAATTCATTTATTTTATCCGAGATCAAATTATATTTCAACAAAATAACGTTTCAGGAATGCTGATCTCATCTGTTTCTGACAACAGAAATGATTTCAGAACGATCTGAGACGGTGGGCGTCATGGCTTGTTGAAGTGACATGGAACAATTCAGAAGCAGTAAGAGACATTATATGCATAGTAATAATGGTCTGTTCACAGAAATAAAGGGACTTGGTCATGCAGTGGAATTAATAGCATATGATAGAACTGCAGCTGTGTGTGTGTGTGTATGTGTGTGCTTGTATGTGTGTGTGTAAGGATTGGATGGGTGGGTAGTGAGTGCAGAGAATCTCTGAGGTGCAGGTCTGCAGGAAGAACTAGGGTGTTCAGTGGTCTGACGGCCTGGTGGCAGAAGATGTCTCGGAGCCTGTTAGTCCGCTTTCCAGATGGTGACTCGGCTGACTGGAGTCCTTGACGACCTTCCTCAGACACACACACAGGCAGGCAGGCATACACACAAAGGTCTGTAGTGATGAGAGCCTCTCCCCAGTGAAGGTTTGTGTGACCACTAAGCTCAGAACAGGTGCACTGACCAAAATGTAATAGAATTCCAAAATGACCTTTCCCCAGTTATCATGGTTAGGGTGAAAGTGGCTCCATGGACAGTGGGTGATTGATGACTGAGGCCCCCAATTGACTATGGTGGCTTTGTGTGCCCAATCACTGAAGTGCACACACACAAACACACACTGGTCTGGAGTATTACCTTGTGCAAATGACGCGTTCTTATATTTACACTTCTGTGTTCATGTCCCTGCTATTCTGTATGGGCTTGACGGTTATATCATCAAATTCATGAAAACGCGTTCATATAGATATCTAGATATATATAGATATCTATATGTATGTATATATATATATTGTATAACAGATATACAAACATTATATTAATGTTTGTGGATGAATTTGCTTCTGCCAGATGCTTTTCATTAGGTTCATTGAAAAAGACTACAAAATTAAAAACTACAAACCTACTTGCCTCATCACTTGCATAGTGTATGAGGTCACAGATGGAAATCAGTCCCTTCAACTATGACCCTTGAATAACTAAAGAAAAAGAAAAGCACAACACCCTACTCAGCAATAATGTACTTGGCTAGGAGGAGAGCTGGCTCTGAGGGGAGAACAACCAGCCAGATCGAGAGCCCTGACACAGTCAGAGGCAGAGATAGTCTCTACTATCTGCAATTCTAATCCATCTGTGTCTGTGAGTTATTATGAAAGAAAAGAGAGAGGGAAGGAGGAGATCAGAGGAGGGAGGAGAGGAGGAGGAGGAGTCATGGTTCTGTGATTATCTCATTCCCATCCTCTAGAAAAGGTGTCTCTGTTGGCGTCGGTGTGTGTCGAATGAGTGCATTATGAAACCGCAGAAAGAAACTGGTGCTCAAGTGCATTGTTTCTAAGGAATATAGCCTGACATAAGTGTTACCACAGTGTTTTCATGTATAGGCCTTATGACAGGGTTCCAGTAAAGTTCCCCTGAGAAGAGTGAAATATTCTAGAGAATCTCTAGGCTTTATGGTTGTTAGAGTATTTGGACTAAAGACTTGCTTCTTTTATCCTCAAAACACGGACTTCTGTATTTGGCGTGTATCACATTATTTCAACACATTACAAAGGATTTAGGCTGGTTTTTAGTAATGATGTGTGTTCCTTGCCGGTTCACTTGGTGCATGCCAGAGTATTAAACATTCAAATTTGACCATGAATAATCATGAGCTATTTGTTGCTGGATGTCGCCCCAATTTGCAGGCTACCCCTCCCCCATATTCACACGCGCACGCATACACACACAATCTGTCCTGTGCCTCGGCATAGCTTTATTATTAATGCATCGTTAGGTATAATTACTGCAGCTGGAGCGAACGCCACAGCAGTAAAACACAGCACAGCCTGCCTACAGACCTGTGTGTGTGTTTGTTTAGGTTAATAACAGTGTCATGCCTTCATCTGGGTAAATCAGGTGAGTTTGTACCTTGAGTTTTAAAGTGTGTGTGTGTGTGTGTGTGTGTGTGTGTGTGTGTGTAAAGAGAGAGGGAAATAACCTCCCATTGAGAGAGAGAACGGTGAAAGGGGGAGATAGAAGGGTAAGGGAGAAGATGCTGGAACAGTCAACAGCCACAACAGAGTGGTCTATATTTGGTAATCAGGAGGACCGTGGTTTGCCTGGTAACCCAGACTTCTTGCTCTGGCCAAATGCATTGCCCACGGACGTTAGTTTCTTCTCCACAATGAGTCGATCTGAGTACCTCCCTGACCCTTCACCGAATTCCAACACAGTGATTGGTCCAGAAACCGATGGGTTGCCAGATCACACTTTGGATTTGATACTCTGATTGGTTCAAGACGGTCCAATCACTGATGACTTTGTTTTGTACAGCACCCCTCCTACCTCTCATCACCAGAAACAACTTCAATCTTAAACTAAAGTCATGGTTCCCACTGCTGTGTGATTTTAAGGGAAAGATTCTGTCTGACCCAGGACATGGAAGGAGAGGGAAATCTAGCAGCGTATGTTAACTCAGGGGGTCTGGTGAAAGGTGACTTTCCACCCTTAATGACCAACAGTCTCAGGAAGCTAGGAAACCTACGAGTCCACAAGAGCAGGCTAGAATCTTCATACCTGAAAATAATGGTGTCATTCTCTCTCACCTGATGAGCTTCCAGTGTGTATTCATGGTTGAAGAGCATTGCTTACATTTTTTATGAGGACTCGAGTCTCGTTTAGCTGTTCTGTGTTAGATCCCTGGTTTAACAGAGCCTCTCTCTCTCTCGTTTTTTCTGTCTAGTCTATCATTCCTTCCCCCTCTCCCTCTCGCTCTCTAGTCTAACGTTCCTTCCTTCCCCCTCTCCCTCTCGTTTACGCTGTGAGAGGTAGAAGAGACGTTCCTTCCTTCCCCCTCTCGTTTACGCTGTGAGAGGTAGAGGAGACGTTCCTTCCTTCCCCCTCTCGTTTACGCTGTGAGAGGTAGAGGAGACGTTCCTTCCTTCCCCCTCTCGTTTACGCTGTGAGAGGTAGAGGAGACGTTCCTTCCTTCCCCCTCTCGTTTACGCTGTGAGAGGTAGAGGAGACGTTCCTTCCTTCCCCCTCTCGTTTACGCTGTGAGAGGTAGAGGAGACGTTCCTTCCTTCCCCCTCTCGTTACGCCTTCCTTCCTTCCCCCTCTCGTTTACGCTGTGAGAGGTAGAGGAGACGTTCCTTCCTTCCCCCTCTCGTTTACGCTGTGAGAGGTAGAGGAGACGTTTCCTTCCTTCCCCTCTCGTTTACGCTGTGAGAGGTAGAGGAGACGTTCCTTCCTTCCCCCCCCCTCTCGTTTACGCTGTGAGAGGTAGAGGAGACGTTCCTTCCTTCGTTTACCCCCTCTCGTTTACGCTGTGAGAGGTAGAGGAGACGTTCCTTCCTTCCCCCTCTCGTTTACGCTGTGAGAGGTAGAGGAGACGTTCCTTCCTTCCCCCTCTCGTTTACGCTGTGAGAGGTAGAGGAGACGTTCCTTCCTTCCCCCTCTCGTTTACGCTGTGAGAGGTAGAGGAGACGTTCCTTCCTTCCCCCTCTCGTTTACGCTGTGAGAGGTAGAGGAGACGTTCCTTCCTTCCCCCTCTCGTTTACGCTGTGAGAGGTAGAGGAGACGTTCCTTCCTTCCCCCTCTCGTTTACGCTGTGAGAGGTAGAGGAGACGTTCCTTCCTTCCCCCTCTCGTTTACGCTGTGAGAGGTAGAGGAGACGTTCCTTCCTTCCCCCCCTCTCGCTTTACGCTGTGAGAGGTAGAGGAGACGTTCCTTCCTTCCCCCTCTCGTTTACGCTGTGAGAGGTAGAGGAGACGTTCCTTCCTTTCCTTCCTTCCTTCCCCCTCTCGTTTACGCTGTGAGAGGTAGAGGAGACGTTCCTTCCTTCCCCCTCTCGTTTACGCTGTGAGAGGTAGAGGAGACGTTCCTTCCTTCCCCCTTCGTTTACCCCTCTTCCTTTTACGCTGTGAGAGGTAGAGGAGACGTTCCTTCCTTCCCCCCTCTCGTTTACGCTGTGAGAGGTAGAGGAGACGCTGTCCTTCCTTCCCCCCTCTCGTTTACGCTGTGAGAGGTAGAGGAGACGTTCCTTCCTTCCCCCTCTCGTTTACGCTGTGAGAGGTAGAGGAGACGTTCCTTCCTTCCCCCTCTCGTTTACGCTGTGAGAGGTAGAGGAGACGTTCCTTCCTTCCCCCTCTCGTTTACGCCTTCCTTCCTTCCCCCCTCTACGCTGTGAGAGGTAGAGGAGACGTTCCTTTACGCTGTGAGAGGTAGAGGAGACGTTCCTTCCTTCCCCCTCTCGTTTACGCTGTGAGAGGTAGAGGAGACGCTTGAAAGTGTTTGAATTATTGATCACCGCTTGATTTATCATTTGGGCCAAAGCCTCGATATATAGAGAGGGGGGGTGATGAAGAGAGGCAGAAAGAGAGATAGAGGGAGAGTTATACAGTGAGAGCGAATTAGAGTTGAAGAGAGAGTAAGAAAAGGACAGGGAGAGAGAGAGAGAGGAAAGGGGGGCATGTTTTAGAGAAGATATAGACCTCAGGTCTATGCGGTCACAGTCATAATTGGTCCAAGGTTAGAGGTCAGGGAGAGGGTAATAACCAACCAACCTCTCTCTATCCCACCCCCCAATCTCTCTCCCCGACGCTCCTGGTTTAACCAGGCATTACCTCGCCAACCCTAAGATATACAGACAGAAGATTTATTGCAGGGAGAAAACAATAACCTGACATCAGGGAAAGGGTGCAGGGGGGGGACAGAGTGGATGGTGTGGAGGGGTAGGGGATAGCAGATAGTATGACTGGCACAATTATCTTATAATCTTGTAACTGACAATTATGGACAATAACCATGAACCAGAAATGTTTTGCGTCATACTTGTCTTCATACATTAATTTAGGAAAAGCGGATTGAACTTCAATTATATTGTATGTTACGCGGAGTGGAACAGGGAAACCCAAGAGCAGACTCAGACGAGAAAACTGGGATGAAGTAACCAAGGTATTTATTGAAACACAGGTGGAAGATGGAGTGCAGGTCAGGGGAAGCTTGGGTGGGTTACAGGAAACAAGGTGCAGAGGCTGAGGCGAGAGGTGTTGGGACAGGGTAAGCAGGTCCGGGGGGAATCCAGGACAGAGTAGCAGGGAGAGCAGACGTGGGACAGGAGGCAGGGACCAGTGTCAGAGCGGGCAGAACTGTAGCGGAGAGGAAAACGGCGTCAGGCAAGGAAAAAAGGAATAACATGATAACAGGATCTAAATATTACCAAATGGCTAGAAATGTGTACTGACTGAGCAGAGATTATGATCTGGCAGTGTGAAAGTGGCATGACTGAGTATTTGTAGAGGTCTTGATTATGGAACAGTTTGCAGCTGGTGGGGATCTACTTAGAGTCCAGCACACCTGTCTTCTCCCACACAATCACACACACAGAGAGAGGGGGAGAGGAAGAGCGCACTGGGGGAGTGGCGGCAGGACAAGGAGACACAGGATGAGCAGTAGAAGGCGTGGCAGGAGCAGATGTAACAGTGTACTGAACAAAAATAGAAATGGAATATGCAACCATTTCAACAGTTTAACAGAGTTACAGTTCATAATAGGAAATCAGTCAATTGAAATACATTCATTAGGTCCTAATCTATGGATTTCACATGACTGGGCAGGGGCGCAGCCACGGGTGGGCCTGGGAGCCAGGCCTATCTACTGGGAAGACAGGCCATTTTTTTTCCCACAAAAGGGCTTTATTACAGACAGAAATACTCCTCGGTTTCATCAGCTGCCTGGTCTCAGATGATCCGCAGGTGAGAAGCCAGATGTGGAGGTCCTGGGCTGGCATGGTTACACGTGGTCTGCGGTTGTGAGGCCAATTGGACGTATTGCTAACTTCGCTAAAACAACGTTGGAGGCGGCTTATGGTAGAGAAATTAACATCCAATTCTTTAGCAACAGCTCTGGTGGACATTCCAGCAGTTAGCATGCCAATTGCACGCTCCCTCAAAACTTGAGACATCTGTGGCATTGTTTTGTATTACAAAACTGCACATTTTAAGGTGGCCTTTTATTGACCCAGCACAAGGTGCACCTGTGGAATGATCATGCTGTTTAATCAGCTTCTTGATATGCCACACTTGTTGGGTGGGTGGATTATCTTGGCAAATGAGAAATCACTAACAGGGATGTAAACAAATTTGTGCTCAAAATCTGAGAGAAATATGCTTTTTGTGCATGGAACATTTCTGGGATCTTTTACTTCAGCTCATGAAACATGGGACCAACACTTTACATGTTACGTTTATATTTCTGCTCAGTATGTATATATATATAAACACACACACAGTTCAAGTCGGAAGTTTACACACACTTAGGTTGGAGTCATTAAAACTAGTTTTTCAACCACTCCACAACTTTCTTGTTAAAAAACTATAGTTTTGACAAGTCGGTTAGGACATCTACTTTGTTCATGACACAATACCTTTTTCCAACAATTGTTTACAGACAGATTATTTAATTTATAATTCACTGTATCACAATTCCAGTGGGTCAGAAGTTTACAAACACTAAGTTGACTGTGCCTTTGACCAGCTTGGAAAATTCCAGAAAATGATGTCATGGCTTTAGAAGCTTCTGATAAGCTAATTGAGATCATTATAGTTTGTTAACAAGAAATGTGTGGAGTGGTTGAAAAACGAGTTTTAATGACTCCAACCTAAGTGTATGTAAACTTCCGACTTCAACAGTATTTCTTAAGATTTGCGGGCAAATCAACCACAGCACTTTTCATGGTGCTGAATCTCTGCTACAGCTTATCTCTTTGAGTAGCTGAGAATCAGATAAGTTCGCTTTGACAAAATCACCACAATATGGCCAAAATCCACAACCTTCCCAAATTCCCCGGATAGCCATGTGCAAGGGAAGAGAAAAAGACCAAGCTGCATATTTCAGTCAATGTTAAACTGTCATTTCCACTATATTTCACCAGTCGGCCAACAGTGCTTCATTGGCCTGTTAAAACTACCTAGGTTACTGCCGTGTTCACGTTTTGAGTTATCGGACGTTCCTTATTCCCAGTTGAAAATGTCAATTGAATGACCCATCCAAGTCAGATTTACAAGTGGGAAAAAGTTGTTACCTGAGTTGCCGAGGTGTGACGTTCCACCACTGATGTGATTACAACATTCTCAATATGGATAATGTGGCTAGTCTGACCATGTTGTCAATGTTAAGCATGGTATTATATACGTCCGGTTTGAGCGGGAATACTGGGAAGTATTTTCTTGGTAAACCCTAGTATGGAGAGGAAAAGAGTACTGAGTACTGAGTACTGAGTCAATTATGGAGAAGAGAATGAGGGTATATAAAACTGCTGACAGCTTTTGGGGAGGGCTTACTTCCTGCTTACGTGTTCCTTCTTGCTACATCCCTCTGAAGTTGCTGAATTACCATCTCGCTAATTAGGGTTAAACCCAAACTGTTTAAGGGTTTATTTAAGCTGCTCTTGTTTTGTCACTTTCATCATCCTTCTGTCGTTCTTTTTTCACTTAAAGGGATCGCAACCTCTGTCTCTCATTCTCCCTGGTCTGGTTTTGTTCTGTCATCTTCTCTGATGAATCAAAGCGAACTGTATGTGTGTGTGTATGTGTGTGTGTTCCAGCGCATTTTCTCATTCCCATGTCAGAGAAGCTGATTAAATTGTGAGTGTGATTCCAATAGAACCAGGGAAAGAAGCCTACAAGTGCCAGAGAAGATGAAACGTAATCCTCTACTCTTGTTAGCCTTGAAATCTCTTTGAAAACCTAGTCTATTGTTCCCATCTTAGCCATGTAGTTGAGTTAGAATCTGAAATGGTCTCTAATAACACAACTCTAGATAAACTTTATAATGAGGATGACCATGATGGACCAGGATACTAAAATTTGGGAAAGGAGAGAGAAGAGAGAGAGAAGAAGTGACGAGAAAAATATGCCAATATCCAGAATAGGAAGTCAGAGGAAGGAAGTTGCTTGTCTCTGACTATGTGGGTCATCTTTGGGATTTATTTTGGCTTGTGATGTTGGGCTGTATCTGTGTGTGTAATGTTCTGATGTAGGCTAGTTGTTATTGTAATGGGTCTGTGGCTGGGCACCAGTGTATCTGCCATGGGATGGGAGGTCCAGTCAGTCAGCTGCTATCATTGGGAAAAACATAGTCATGGCTCAGTCACTGGGCGTACTGGGGGAGAGGGGGAGGGAAAGGCTGAAACTGAGGGTTAGTGAGAGAGGAGGGAGAGATATGGCGACGTGTGAAAAGCCACCTCCCAGTTTATTTTTGTTGACCTGTGGAATAGTTACAGGGGAAAGGAGCCAATTGGAAGCTGGGGGTGATTAGGTGGCCATGATGGTATGGGGGCCAGAGTGGGAATTTAGCCAGGACACCGGGGTTAACACCCCAACTCTTACGATGGGATCTTTAAAAAAAACATTTTTATTTCACCTTTTATTCACTTTATTTCACTTTATTTAACCAGGCAGGCTAGTTGAGAACAAGTTCTCATTTACAACTGCGACCTGGCCAAGATAAAGCAAAGCAGTGAGACAAAAACAACAACACAGAGTTACACATAAACAAACGTACAGTCAATAACACAATAGAAAAAATCTATGTACAGTGTGTGTAAATGTGAAGAGTAGGGAGTAAGACAATAAATTGGCCACAGAGGAGAAATAATTACAATTTAGCATTAACACTCAAATCAAATCAAAGTTTATTTATCACGTGCGCTGAATACAACAGGTGTAGACCTTACAGTGAAATGCTTACTTACAGGCTCTTACCAATAGTGCAAAAAAGGTATTAGGTGAACAATAGGTAAGTAAAGAAATAAAACATATATATACAGTTGCGAGGCTATAAAAGTAGCGAGGCTACATACAGACACCGGTTAGTCAGGCTGATTGAGGTAGTATGTACATGTAGATATGGTTCAAGTGACTATGCATATATGATGAACAGGGAGTAGCATTAGCGTAAAAGAGGGATTGACGGGTGGTGGGTGGGACACAATGCAGATAGCCCGGTTAGGCCAATATGCGGGAGCACTGGTTGGTCAGACCAATTGAGATAGTATGTACATGAATGTATAGTTAAAGTGACAATGCAGCGGGGAGCTGGGAGGAGGTGCTCTTATTCTCCATAGACTTTACAGTGCCCCAGAACTTTTTGGAATTACTGCCACAGGATGCACATGTCTGTTTTAAAAAGCTTGCCTTTATCTTTCCTAACTGACTGAGTATATTGGTTCCTGACTTCCCTCAAAAGTTCCATATCGTGGGGGCTATTCGATGCTAATGCAGAACACCACAGAATGTTTTTGTGCTGGTCAAGGGCAGTCAAGTCTGGGGTGAACCAAAGGCAATATCTCAAGGGGCATGCTTATTTAAGATGGAGAGGAAAGCACTTTTGAAGAGCAACTAGGCATCCTCTACTGACGGGATGAGGTCAATATCCTTCCAGGATACCCGGACCAGGTCGATTAGAAAGGCCTGCTCGCTGAAGTATTTTAGGGAGCGTTTGCCAGTGATGAGGGGTGGTCGTTTGACCGCGAACCCATTACGCACACAGACAATGAGGCAATGTTCACTGAGATCCTGGTTGAAGACAGCAAAGGTGTATTTAGAGGGTTCAAGTTGGTCAGGATGATATCTAAGAGGGTGACCATGGTTACGGATTTAGGGTTGTACCTGGTAGGTTACTTGATAAGATTTGTAGGATTGCCGGGGTGTTAAGCGTGTCCCAGTTTAGGTCGCATAACAGTATGAACTATGAAGATAGATGGGGGGCAATCGATTCACATATGGTGTCCAGGGCACAGCTGGGGGCTGAAAGGGGTTTATAACAAGAGGCAATGGTGAGAGGAGACTTGGTTCTGAAAAAAGTAGATGCTGGAATTGTTTTGGCATAGACCTGGAAAGTAAGCCTGCAAAGTTCTGTCAATCTCTGCAGTAGATTGCAACTCCGCCCCCTTTGGCAGTTCTATCTTGTTGGAAAATGTTATAGTTAGGGATGGAAATTTTAGGATTTTCCTAAGCCAGGATTCAGACACTGCTAGGACATCTGGGTTGGCGGAATGTACTAAAGCAGTGAATCAAACTTAGGGAGGAGGCTTCTAATGTTAACATGCATGAAACCAAGGCTTTTACGGTTACAGAAGTCAACAAATGAGAGTGCCTGGGGAATGAGGGTGGAGCTAGGGGCTGGGTTAACCTCTACATCACCAGAGGAGCAGAGGAGGAGGAGTAGAATAAGAGTACGGCTAAAGGCTATAAGAACTGGTCGTCTAGTGCATTCAGAACAGAGAGTAAAAGTAGCAGATTTCTGGGCGCAGAAGAATAGATTCAAGGCATAATGTACAGACAAGGGTGTGGTAGGATGTGAATAGAGTGGAGGTAAACCTAGGTATTGAGTGATGATGAGAGAGGTTTTGTCTCTGGAGGCACCTTTTACGCCAGATGAGGTCACTGCATGTGTGGGGGTTGGAACAAAGGGGCTAACTTAGGCATATTGAGCAGGGCTGGAGGTTCTAAAGTGACACAAGACAATAATCACTAACCAAAACAGCAATAGACAAGGTATATTTACACTAGGGAGATGCATGTGTAGCTTAGTGATCATAGGGTCCAGTGAGTAGCTAGGCGAGCTGGAGATACGGCGATTCAGATATCTAGCGTGCCGGGGCGAGCAGGCTAGCGTATGGGCTTTCGGGGGACGTCACAATGGAAGAGCCTGTTGAAACCCCCTCGGATGGTTACGTCGGCAGACAAGTCATGATGGATCGGCAGGGCTACGTGTCGGCAGTAAAAGAGTCTTCAGCTAGCCTGGAGATGGGCCTAGCTCCAGGTTAGCTCCAGGCTAACTGGTGCTTGCTTCGGGACAGAGACGTTAGCCAGGAGTAGCCACTCGGAAAGGGGCTAGCTAGCTGCAATGAGTATCAGAGCTTGCGGTAGGTATACAGAGATGTGGTAGAGAAAAAGCAGTCCAAATGCTCTGGGTTGATATTGCGCTGTGCAGACTGGCAGGAATAGACCAGGCTGAGCCAGGCTGATGACCGAGTTAACAGTGATGACTGCTAGCAGGGGCTAACTGACTAGTAGCTAGTTAGCTGGCTAGCTTCTGATGGGGGTTCTTGTTCTAAAGTGTAAAAAATAACAGATCCGTACCACATTGGGTGAGGCGGGTTGCAGGAGAGTATGTTCAGTCCGTAGATGGAAATTGAGAAGAAAAATGATATTAAAAATATATTTGAAGAAAAATATATATACGGGACAACACAAACATACTGTCCTACTGTTTTTTTTACGTGTTATTTCTTACTTTGGTACCCCAGGTAATCTTAGGTTTCATTACATACAGTCGGGAGGAACTACTGAATATAAGAGCAACATCAACTCACCATCATTACCACCAGGCATATGACTTTCCCGAAGTGGATCCTGTGTTTTGCCTTCCACCCAGGACAATGGATCGGATCCCAGCTGGCGAACCTAAACACCGTCGCCATAAAAGGGCAAACGAAGCGGTCTTCTGGTCAGGCTCCGGAGACGGGCACATCACGCACCACTCCCTAGCATACTACTCGCCAATGTCCAGTCTCTTGACAACAAGATTGATGAAATCCGAGCAAGGGTAGCTTTCTAGAGAGACATCAGAGACTGTAACGTTCTTTGCTTAACAGAAACATGGCTCACTCGAGAGATGCTATCGGAGTCGGTGCAGCCAGCTGGTTTCTTCACGCATCGCGCCGACAGAGACAAGCTTCTTTCTGGTAAGAAGAGGGGCGGGGGGGATAAGCCTTATGATTAACAAGACGTGGTGTTGTGATAACGCGCGTCTCGGTGAGAGTTGTAGGAGTCAGGCGCAGGAGAGCAGGGATGTCTGAGAAGCGTGTTTAATCATATAGTCCACCACTACAAAAATGGCAGAGTGGGAAATACAAAAAACTACGCTCTCGATACTCAGAAACTGCACGGAGGACCAAACACAGTTCCGACACTTTACATACACGTCCGTAATCACAGAAAACAACAAACATCAAATACAATCGAGCGCAATACACACACAAGTCTAATCCTGCACGAACTAAGGCAGGCAACAGGTACCCTATATACACACAGAAATAAACGCAAATGAAACCAGGTGTGAAAAGAATCACAGACAAAACAAACAGAAAAGGAAAAAGGGATCGGTGGCGGCTAGTAAACCGGTGACGCTGACCGCCGAGCGCCGCCCAAACTGAATTGGTCCACCCACACAGACAGCGTTGTGAAGAAGGCGCAGTAGCACCTCTTCAACCTCAGGAGGCTGAAGAAATTCGGCTTGTCACCAAAAGCACTCACAAACTTCTACAGATGCACAATCGAGAGCATCCTGTCGGGCTGTATCACCGCCTGGTACGGCAACTGCCCCGACCCACAACCGTAAGGCTCTCCAGAGGGTTGTGAGGTCTGCACAACGCATCATCTCACCGGGGGCAAACAACCTGCCCTCCAGGACCCCTACACCACCTGATGTCACAGGAAGGCCATAAAGATCATCAAGGACAACAACCACCCGAGCCACTGCCTGTTTATTTTTAAAATTTATTTCACCATTATTTAACCAGGTAGAACAAGTTCTCATTTGCAACTGCGACCTGGCCAAGAAAAAGCGTAGCAATTCGACACATACAACAACACAGAGTTACACATGGAATAAACATGTTCACCCTCTTTCCTTCAGAAGGAGAGGTCAGTACAGGTGCATCAAAGCAGGGACCGAGAGACTGAAAAACAGCTGCTATCTCAAGGACATCAGACTGTTAAACAGCCACCACTAACATTGAGTGGCTGCTGCCAACATACTGACTCAACTCCAGCTCACTTTAATAATGGAAATGTATGTAAAAAATGTATCACTAGCCAATTTAAACAATGCCACTTAATATAATGTTTACATACCCTACATTACTCATCTCATATGTATATACTGTACTCGATACCATCTACTGCATCTTGCCTATGCCGTTCTGTACCATCACTCATTCATATATTTTTATGTACATATTCTACATTCCTTTACACTTGTGTGTATAAGGTAGTAGTTGTGGAATTGTTAGGTTAGATTACTCGTTGGTTATTACTGCATTGTCGGAACTAGAAGCACAAGCATTTAGCTACACTCGCATTAACATCTGCTAACCATGTGTATGTGACAAATACAATTTGATTTGATTTGAAATTTATTTCCACCAAACAACCGAGTAAATCATTTCGGTAAAGTTCTGCCTACGGCTTAGTATCAAAAGTAGCTGCAATGCTGAGTTAGCAATGGCACGCTCTACGCGCTTACTCTTGATGGTTGCTAGGCAGCGCAGGTTTTACCAACCTCCTGGCAGTTCTAAATTTTACAAGGCATGTCACTTCACATAGCCCACAACTAAGTGTGCACTGTTTTCTTAACCACAACTGGATGGATCCATAAAGAATTACTGTGGGGATAAATAGCACTGAATGACCAAAATATTTGAATAAAGTAGGCTAATTCAATTGAAGGCATGTATCAAATTGTTGGTAGTGAAACTACCAAAGTCATCCAATCCATGCATAGTGTGGTCAACTAGATGATAATTCGGACAGTGTCATCGTGCTGCTTCGAGACAAGCTGTCACGACTTCCGCCGAAGTTGGTTCCTCTCCTTGTTCGGGCGGTGTTCAGCGGTCGGCGCCACTGGTCTTCTAGCCATCATTGATCCACTTTCCATTTGTTTTGTCTTGTCTTCCCACACACCTGGTTTCAATTCCATCATTACATGTTGTGTATTTAACCCTCTGTTCCCCCCATGTCCTTGTCCGGAATTGTTTATTGAAAGTTCATTGTATTGATAAAAAAAATTGTATTGATTTTTATTATTAAACTGCTCCGTTGTAACACAGTTTTTGCTCTCCTGCGCCTGACTTCTCTGCCGCCAGTACGCACCCCTTACACAAGCGTGGGGTCTCACTGAATCTCCATGTTTTCACTGAATCTCCATTTAGATATTGGTTTGGCTACACTTAGGCAGGGGAAAGGTTAGCTAAGTTGAGGTGAGTGCTGCTCATGATCATCTTGTCTAGTTGGTTCATTTATTACAACATTTTGCCAGCATGTTATGTAGTTTAACAAGTGGATCACTTTACTCTTCACTCGCAGTCGCTTAGTATCCTAGGCCTACTCCCTACCAGTCACTTAGTAGCCTAGGCATACTCCCTACCAGTCACTTAGTAGCCTAGGCCTACTCCCTACCAGTCACTTAGTAGCCTAGGCCTACTCCCTACCAGTCACTTAGTAGCCTAGGCCTACTCCCTACCAGTCACTTAGTAGCCTAGGCCTACTCCCTACCAGTCACTTAGTAGCCTAGGCCTACTCCCAACCAGTCACTTAGTAGCCTAGGCCTACTCCCTACCGGTCACTTAGTAGCCTGGGGCCTACTCCCTACCGGTCACTTAGTAGTCTAGACCTACTCCCAACCAGTCACTTAGTAGCCTAGGCCTACTCCCAACCAGTCAGTTAGTAGCCTAGGCCTACTCCCTACCCGTTACTTAGTAGCCTAGGCCTACTCCCAACCAGTCACTTAGTAGCCTAGGCCTACTCCCTACCGGTCACTTAGTAGCCTGGGGCCTACTCCCTACCGGTCACTTAGTAGTCTAGACCTACTCCCAACCAGTCACTTAGTATCCTAGGCCTACTCCCTACCAAAAGCCTGCGACTTCCCTGACTTGTCTGATAATTAATCAGTGATTTTGTTTCATGGAATCTCAGTCTGTACAGTATAGGCTATTTGGTTAAGGGTTTCTGGCTGGGCCAATCAGTGGAGGGGGTATAGCTCATCTGTTAGTTTGCTCATCTATCCCTGATCAGAAACATCTAGCATGCTGTAATGTAGCATAAATCACTGATGAGAAACATCTAGCATGCTGTAATGTAGCATAAATCACTGGTCAGAAACATCTAGCACGCTATAATGTAGCCTAAATCACCTCTAGCACCATAAAAAAGCTGTAATGTAGCATAAATCACTGATCAGAAACTTCTAGCATGCTGTTAGCATAAATCACTGATGAGAAACATCTAGCATGCTGATAGCATAAATCAATCAGTGATAGCATGCTTTGTTAAATCACTGATGGAATGCTCAGTCTGTACAGTATAGGCTATTTGGTTAAGGGTAAATCACTCTCAGAAACAAGCATGCTGTAATGTAGCATAAATCAATCAGTGGAGCATGGGGCCTAAATCACTGATCAGAAACATCTAGCATGCTGTAATGTAGTTTGCTAGCATGCATCTAAATCCTAATCAGAAACATCTAGCATGCTGTAATGTAGCATAAATCACTGGTCAGAAACATCTCAGCATCTAGCTGCTGTAATGCATAAATAGCCTAAATCACTGATCAGAAACATCTAGCATGCTGTAATGTAGCATAAATCACTGATCAGAAACATCTAGCATGCTGCATAAATCACTGATCAGAAACATCTAGCATGCTGTAAAGCATAAATCACTGATCAGAAACATCTAGCATGCTGTAATGTAGCATAAATCACTGATCAGAAACATCTAGCATGCTGTAATGTAGCATAAATCACTGATCAGAAACATCTAGCATGCTGTAATGTAGCATAAATCACTGATCAGAAACATCTAGCATGCTGTAATGTAGCATAAATCACTGATCAGAAACATCTAGCATGCTATAATGTAGCATAAATCACTGATCAGAAACATCTAGCATGCTGTAATGTAGCATAAATCACTGATCAGAAACATCTAGCATGCTGTAATGTAGCCTAAATCACTGATCAGAAACATCTAGCTTGCTGTAATGTAGCCTAAATCAAGAGTAGGCCTATTATGTTGCCCGATCTCGTATAGGCAACTCCAAAAGTCAGCTGAGGTTGTGAAACATGAACACGAGACACACATGCTTTTGAAAATAGGCTATTATTTCTATGGGTATCATGATGAAGATACGAGCCGACGGCTGCTCCATAACAAAGTGGAGTGAGTGTAGGAAAGAGCTGAAACATGGAGAACAAAAATATCACTTTCTTTTGTCAGCAGTTCCACACATTCCCTTGACAAGTTTTGTGGGGAAAATATTATTTGTATTTTACTCTGTTGTGTGTTGACTGTGATCGGGTAGGTGTGTCTTGTCTGTTTAATGAACAAAATAACAACCTATTGATTTAATTTGTATTGCACAGTCAAGGGTGCACAGACCCGTAACATAGTCCTAATTAAACTCAAAATAGGCTATTATTTTCTAGGGACCTGCCTAAACGAATTAATAGTTGATGTCTTTTTGATGGTGTATATTCTCAATGGATTTATCAAAATAAATGGCAACCCACATCTGCACACCCCTGCTACCACATGTTACTGCCGGCATGCGCACGGTAGGTGTGCAGGTGTATACATGTGTGCAGTATAATTTATGCCTACTCCCTCAAAGAATATTTAGGGGGTGCTTGGAAGTTCACCACCAACTGTTCTTAGAGTAAAATATATTATTGTGAAGAAACATTCACACTCTCAGCTACAATTACTGCCTGTAGGAGTAATGGTGGTCCTTTGGTAATTATCATGTTATATGGTTCTTTAATGGAATTCATCCATTCTCTCAGAGCTAAGCCAGCGCTGCAAATTACACATAGTCCTAGAGGGAACACCATTAAGGGTGACCGAGAGATGGAATGACGCTCACACACACTGCACCCATACACACATGCATTAATAGGCGAATCATTTTAATACTAGAAGGGCTTGTTAAGTAATCTCGTGACAGCCTTAACATAAAAATGGAGAAGATTTGGTTCTGGCGTAAGTGCATCTCTGACATTGGAGGGGAGGACACACACATTTTGCCACGGGTTCAGGGGTAACTTACTTTATACACAGATTTTAAATGCACATTTCTAGTGACCTGTTGTTTGTGGTCTCTCTCTCTCCCTCTCTGCCTGATTGTATGTTTATGGCTGACTCTCCCGCCATGAACATAAACGCACCAATCAAAGTCTTTACACTTGGAACACACCTTCATGACCCATAATCACTATAATGAGGTTAAAGATATCTAAGCTGAAATAACTCAAATGTGCCAGCCACTTTGCCAGGGGTGGTGTGTGGGCAGTTTCCAAGAACCTTACTTATACTGCAAAGAAATATCACCCTTTTACAAACAGGCCTATTTTTACCACATCCTTGCCTGCATGTTCAATTTCATAACACGAGAGGGAAGATCAGGCAAGGTTGCTACCAGGAACTGTTCTCTTTTTATTAAAATAGAAGTGTGTGTGTGTGTGTGTGTGTGTGTATTTATATGGTGAACGTGTCTCTGGCTTGAACATTGTTGAAAGCTTGCTTGTACTGTAAGTCGTTTACTGTTAGTGGCTGTTGGCTGTCAAGAGACAGGAACAAGAGCCTAAGCTACACAGTGTTGAAATGGCCTTGAGGCTGCAGCATTCCCCAGGTTAACACATCAGTACAACAAGATAAGGGACCCATAACACAGTAGATTGACAAGCTTTTACTGTGTTCCCACCTAGGGCTATGACATTCTGTCAGCGGGTGATTGTCCGTTAATTGTCCAGTCTCACGTTAATTGACTGTTAATTAACAAACACATTTAGCATATCCTGGTTTCCACACACAGCCTACAAGCCACTGATGCAGACCTTTGGAACATCTACATTTTAAAAGTCTAACAAATTCATGGAATATAGCTTACACCATCACAATAAGTCCATAATTTGTTTTAGACAGGTCTCAAGAAACATGATATGAAGAAAATGTAGTCTATTTCAGAAGAAAATAATAGCATACTCTGAGTTGTCCTTATGTTACGGCCTGATCTGGCTATGCCAAATGGCTGGGGTCTACAGTAGTTCATTTAGCAGACAAGATTTGCTTACAATTACGTGGCATTGTTTTGTAGTATTTTATAGTATGAAGAATACAATTGAAAATAGCTGAATAAAACGATTTGAAGGAGGTGTCCATTCTGAGTTGATAGGTTAACAAAGAAACAGTAACTCCTATGTGCTTCAATTTAGAGTTATTTATGTAACTTTAGTTACAAACGTTGGCTGCATGATGCAACTCTAATGATAATTTGAAAAAAGTTGCATGAAAGGCATGAGCTCTGCTTTGTTTTTGCGCAGGCTGCATACACCTCATCAGTCTCTCAGTCACAATTTCACAAACACTTAATAATGCCTTGAATTTCCCAGTGGCATCCCCTTTGTGTGGCCGTAATGCCCCCTAAAAAAAATCCATGCCTTTTGCGGCCAGTGGCCCCTATTCCCTGAGTGCTCCAAAGCACCTCTCACTCAAATGGCTCTCCATCATGTGATCCGGTCTTTCTCACAGGCTACAAGTGAAGACAGACACATCGGGGACGCAACTGCGCACATCCTTATCCAGTTCCAAGGTGCATTTTGAAGATATTGGAAGAACTGTCCACATTTACTTTGTCAGCCAACAAGATGAGTAGGCCTAACGAACAGCAAAAGCAATAGGATATGTCAATCTACTATCCCCATAGTACAAAAGTTGACCTATTCTGTGCGAGAAATAAATATTCTAAACATAGTCAGTTGTGGGATGCGATAGATCCCAAATTAATACAACCACCAGCATCAAAAAAAGTTTTTTTAAGCAATGAGGCTGACACAACAGATCAGACTGTTTATCTTAAAATGTTGATAAACTATGAGGCTATTTATTCACATTATAAGCGCATCAATGCGCACATGGCAGTAGGCTATAAGCACGAATGTTCCACTAGCGGGAAAACACCATTCTCTAAAGTGACCATAAATTTGATTTTTTATTTATCCTTTACTTAACTAGGCAAGTCAGTTAAGAGCAATTTCTTAATTACAATGATGGCCTATTATGCATGTAATGCTTTTATTATAAAGGGGCATTTTTATGGTGAACATTTTCTTCCCCAAACTTGAAACTCACACGCTGCATACAGTATGTATTCCAGTTAGGCTCTACACCCATCGTAAAGCGGATGAATGTGCTTAATTTAAAGTTATTTGTCACGACTTCCGCCGAAGTTGGTCCCTCTCTTTGTTCGGGCGGCGTTCGGCGGTCGACCTCAACAGTTTTCTAGCCACGACCGATCCACTTTTCATTTTCCATTTGTTTTGTCTTCATTGTACACACCTGGTTGCCATTCCCATCAACGACATCACACCTGCTCTCACCCCTATCTCTAGGGCCTGCATTACTCTCCACCATGTCTTTAAAACATCAACGACATCACACCTGCTCTCACCCCTATCTCTAGGGCCTGCATTACTCTCCACCATGTCTTTAAAACATCAACGACATCACACCTGCTCTCACCCCTATCTCTAGGGCCTGCATTACTCTCTCCCATGTCTTTAAAACATCAACGACATCACACCTGCTCTCACCCCTATCTCTAGGGCCTGCATTACTCTCCACCATGTCTTTAAAACATCAACGACATCACACCTGCTCTCACCCCTATCTCTAGGGCCTGCATTATGTCTTTAAAACTCTCCCATGTCTTTAAAACATCAACGACATCACACCTGCTCTCACCCCTATCTCTAGGGCCTGCATTACTCTCTCCCATGTCTTTAAAACATCAACGACATCACACCTGCTCTCACCCCTATCTCTAGGGCCTGCATTACTCTCTCCCATGTCTTTAAAGCATCAACGACATCACACCTGCTCTCACCCCTATCTCTAGGGCCTGCATTACTCTCTCCCATGTCTTTAAAACATCAACAACATCACACCTGCTCTCACCCCTATCTCTAGGGCCTGCATTACTCTCTCCCATGTCTTTAAAACATCAACGACATCACGCCTGCTCTCACCCCTATCTCTAGGGCCTGCATTACTCTCCACCATGTCTTTAAATTGCACCATTTTGTTCCTCTCCATCACCCACAGTCTTTCAACATTTAGATAATGAAGCATATGATTTTTCCAATAACAATGGAGGTTTGGTTGATTTAAGTATCTGTTTTTTTCAAAATAATTGACGAACGGGTTTCGTCCAACCCATCGGGTATTTCACTGCACCCTCATATGACTTCTTGAAATATGCAGTCATTTTACATTGTAATACTTCTGACAGTCAACTTTGTAATTCTGCCCATAACTTTATGACATCATAACATTCCCAGAAGGCATGGGTTATTGAGTCATTGTTAGTTTTACACTTAAGACATGACTCTGCAGAATTTGTAAAAATGTTCTCTTGTATAATAAATCTTGTATAATAAATTATATACATTAGTTTATACTGGATTACATTTTCCTTAACTATAATTTTGTTAGTTATGTTCCAACATTCCCTTCATCTTGTGCCAATATCAGTTCTTTCTAAGTCTTTAAGTTTATATTTTTCTCAAAGAGATTGTCAGTTGGATAGGCTCTCTGAAAGGTTTTGTATATTTTACCTATCATGTGTGTAACAGTTGTCTTCGTCCTTCTCTGATGAGGAGTAAGAAATGTCAGACCAATGCGCAGCGTGGTAAGTGTTCATCCTTTTAATGAAATGAACTGAACACTAAATACGAAGTAACAAAAGAGAACAAACGAAACAGCTCCGTCAGGTGCAACACACACTAAACAGAAAATAAACACCCACAACTAACAGTGAAACCAGGCTACCTAAATATGATTCTCAATCAGGGACAACGATTGACAGCTGCCTCTGATTGAGAACCATACCAGGCCGAACACAGAAAATCCCAAATGATAGAAAAAAGAACATAGACAACCCACCCAACTCACGCCCTGACCATACTAAAACAAAGACATAACAAAAGAACTAAGGTCAGAACTTGACAATATGAACATCCTTTTCTGACTCAAATCAGATTCCCTCAAATTCGCTCTGATGTCCAAAAGATTTAAAATCTAAATTTCATTCTATGAAACCTTTAAGTTCCATGTATTTGAAAATATCTGCATTTGTCAGTGCAAAATATATTTTTAATTCTGTCCTGTAAGTGCTTGCTTATGTCGCTAATGCCTAGACACAGCTCTGTGTATGTGTGTGTGTGTGTGTGTGTGTGTGTGAGGCTGGATGTATCTCTGGCTGAAGCTTACAGTGCCATGGTGTGTGTGTGTGTGAGGTGTGTGTGTGTGTGTGTGTGTGTGTGTGTGTGTGTGTGTGATGTATCTCTGGCTGCTTACAGTGTGTGTGTGTGTGTGTGTGAGTGTGTGTGTGAGTGAGGCTGGATGTATCTCTGGCTGAAGCTTACAGTGCCGTGTGTGTGTGTGTGTGTGTGTGTGTGTGTGTGTGTGTGTGTGAGAGGCTGGATGTATCTCTGGCTGAAGCTTACAGTGCCGTGTGTGTGTGTGTGTGTGTGTGTGTGCTGGATGTATCTCTGGCTGAAGCTTACAGTGCCGTGTGTGTGTGTGTGTGTGTGTGTGTGTGTGTGTGTGTGTGTGTGTGGCTGGATGTATCTCTGGCTGAAGCTTACAGTGCCGTGTGCGGTGTGTGTGTGTGTGAGGCTGGATGTATCTCTGGCTGAAGCTTACAGTGCCATGCTGTGTGTGTGTGTGTGTGTGTGAGGCTGGATGTATCTCTGGCTGAAGCTTACAGTGCCATGGTGTGTGTGTGTGTGTGTGTGTGTGTGTGAGTGAGGCTGGATGTATCTCTGGCTGAAGCTTACAGTGCCATGCTGTGTGTGTGTGTGTGTGTGTGTGAGGCTGGATGTATCTCTGGCTGAAGCTTACAGTGCCGTGTGTGTGTGTGTGTGTGTGTGTGTGTGTGTGTGTGTGTGTGTGTGTGTGTGTGTGTGTGAGTGAGGCTGGATGTATCTCTGGCTGAAGCTTACAGTGCCATGCTGTGTGTGTGTGTGTGTGTGTGTGTGTGTGTGTGTGTGTGAGGCTGGATGTATCTCTGGCTGAAGCTTACAGTGCCATGTGTGTGTGTGTGTGTGTGTGTGTGTGTGTGTGTGTGTGTGTGTGTGTGTGTGTGTGTGTGTGTGTGTGTGAGGCTGGATGTATCTCTGGCTGAAGCTTACAGTGCCATGCTGTGTGTGTGTGTGTGTGTGTGTGTGTGTGTGTGTGTGTGAGGCTGGATGTATCTCTGGCTGAAGCTTACAGTGCCATGCTGTGTGTGTGTGTGTGTGTGTGTGTGTGTGTGTGTGTGTGTGTGTGTGTGTGTGTGTGTGTGTGTGTGTGTGAGGCTGGATGTATCTCTGGCTGTGCTGTACAGTGTGTGTGTGTGTGTGTGTGTGTGTGAGGCTGGATGTATCTCTGGCTGAAGCTTACAGTGCCATGCTGTGTGTGTGTGTGTGTGTGTGTGTGTGTGTGTGTGTGTGTGTGTGTGTGTGTGTGTGTGTGTGTGTGTGTGTGGCTGGATGTATCTCTGGCTGAAGCTTACAGTGCCGTGTGTTGTTGTGTGTGTGTGTGTGAGGCTGGATGTATCTCTGGCTGAAGCTTACAGTGCCATGCTGTGTGTGTGTGTGTGTGTGTGTGTGTGTGTGTGTGTGTGTGTGAGGCTGGATGTATCTCTGGCTGAGGCTTACAGTGCCATGCTGAGAGGGACAGATCAGATAGAAGCAGACCCAGCTCCAGGGATGAGGGTGGAAGGTGGTGAATGTTGATGCATCATGATGCAGAGAGCGTAGTCAGTGAGAACCCCCTCTTTTCCTCTATGGTCCTGTGTGTTGGTCTGTGGTTCTAACATAATGTTGAGCCCAGTCTGTTATTCCCCTCCTTTTTTAGTGTTTATTTCCCTGTTAGAGAGCATTTTACATGGATGAATAACTACACTATCTCTGTTGTCAAACCCACACCTGCTTCACGAGGCCCATCGAAACATTTCCACCTCGATAAGATGATGTCAGTGTCTGTGTGTGGTAATGAGAGAATCCTCGTTAAGATGTCAGTGTCTGTGTGGTAATGAGAGAATCCTCGTGAAGATGTCAGTGTCTGGTAATGAGAGAATCCTCGAAGATGTCAGTGTCTGTGTGGTAATGAGAGAATCCTCGTGAAGATGTCAGTGTCTGTGTGGTAATGAGAGAATCCTCGTTAAGATGTAAGTGTCTGTGTGGTAATGAGAGAATCCTCGTTAAGATGTAAGTGTCTGTGTGGTAATGAGAGAATCCTCGTTAAGATGTCAGTGTCTGTGTGTGGTAATGAGAGAATCCTCGTTAAGATGTCAGTTTCTGTGTGGTAATGAGAGAATCCTCGTTAAGATGTAAGTGTCTGTGTGGTAATGAGAGAATCCTCGTTAAGAAGATGTCAGTGTATGTGTGTGGTAATGAGAGAATCCTCGTTAAGATGTCAGTGTCTGTGGTAATGAGAGAATCCTCGTTAAGATGTCAGTGTCTGTGTGGTAATGAGAGAATCCGTTAAGATGTCAGTGTATGTGTGTGGTAATGAGAGAATCCTCGTTAAGATGTAAGTGTCTGTGTGGTAATGAGAGAATCCTCGTTAAGAAGATGTCAGTTTCTGTGTGGTAATGAGAGAATCCTCGTTAAGATGTCAGTGTCTGTGTGGTAATGAGAGAATCCTCGTTAAGATGTAAGATGTCTGTGTGGTAATGAGAGAATCCTCGTTAAGATGTAAGTGTCTGTGTGGTAATGAGAGAATCCTCGTTAAGATGTCAGTGTCTGTGTGGTAATGAGAGAATCCTCGTTAAGATGTAAGTGTCTGTGTGGTAATGAGAGAATCCTCGTTAAGATGTAAGTGTCTGTGTGGTAATGAGAGAATCCTCGTTAAGTTGTCAGTGTCTGTGTGTGGTAATGAGAGAATCCTCGTTAAGAAGATGTCAGTGTCTGTGTGTGGTAATGAGAGAATCCTCGTTAAGATGTCAGTGTCTGTGTGTGGTAATGAGAGAATCCTCATTAAGAAGATGTCAGTGTGGTAATGAGAGAATCCTCGTTAAGATGTCAGTGTCTGTGTGGTAATGAGAGAATCCTCGTTAAGATGTCAGTGTCTGTGTGGTAATGAGAGAATCCTCGTTAAGATGTCAGTGTCTGTGTGTGGTAATGAGAGAATCCTCGTTAAGATGTCAGTGTCTGGTAATGAGAGAATCCTCGTTAAGAAGATGTCAGTGTCTGTCTGTGGTAATGAGAGAATCCTCGTTAAGATGTCAGTGTCTGTGTGTGGTAATGAGAGAATCCTCGTTAAGATGTCAGTGTCTGTGTGGTAATGAGAGAATCCTCGTTAAGATGTCAGTGTCTGTGTGGTAATGAGAGAATCCTCGTTAAGAAGATGTCAGTGTATGTGTGTGGTAATGAGAGAATCCTCGTTAAGATGTAAGTGTCTGTGTGGTAATGAGAGAATCCTCGTTAAGAAGATGTCAGTTTCTGTGTGGTAATGAGAGAATCCTCGTTAAGATGTAAGTGTCTGTGTGGTAATGAGAGAACTCGTTAAGAAGATGTCAGTGTCTGTGTGTGGTAATGAGAGAATCCTCGTTAAGAAGATGTCAGTGTCTCTGTGTGGTAATGAGAGAATCCTCGTTAAGATGTAAGTGTCTGTGTGGTAATGAGAGAATCCTCGTTAAGATGTAAGTGTCTGTGTGGTGAAATGTAAGATGTCAGTCTGTGTGGTAATGAGAGAATCCTCGTTAAGATGTAAGTGTCTGTGTGGTAATGAGAGAATCCTCGTTAAGATGTAAGTAATGTCAGATGTCAGTGTCTGTGGTAATGAGAGAATCCTCGTTAAGAAGATGTCAGTGTCTGTCTGTGGTAATGAGAGAATCCTCGTTAAGATGTCAGTGTCTGTGTGGTAATGAGAGAATCCTCGTTAAGATGTCAGTGTCTGTGTGTGGTAATGAGAGAATCCTGGTTAAGATGTCAGTGTCTGTGTGGTAATGAGAGAATCCTCGTTAAGATGTCAGTGTCTGTGTGGTAATGAGAGAATCCTCGTTAAGATGTCAGTGTCTGTGTGTGGTAATGAGAGAATCCTGGTTAAGATGTCAGTGTCTGGTAATGAGAGAATCCTCGTTAAGAAGATGTCAGTTTCTGTGTGTGGTAATGAGAGAATCCTGGTTAAGAAGATGTTTGCGCCTGTGTGTGTTAAGGAGACTAATCAAACGCAGAATGGACCATGACACTGCTTTATGCTTTCATTAAGATGTGGATGGATGTGTCACGTTGGTTTATACTCTTGTTGTACATTGTGGTTGGTTGGGTAATGCACTTAGCCTATACTGTACCTTTGAGTTTCCTTGCACGTTCAAATGTGACCAAAAAGGATGTTCTTGACCTTCATGCCCCAAATTCAGTCTTCCTAACCCTCCCCCCCTGCAGATGGTGGCGTTGGAGAGGCAGGTTTTTGACTTCCTGGGATACCAATGGGCGCCCATTCTGGCCAACTTCTTCCACATCATCATTGTCATCCTCGGCTTCTTCGGCACTATACAGTACCGACCACGCTACATTGTCGTGGTGAGTACCAACATTCACACAGGTGCACACATTACATTGGGGTGTCATTTGTTATTTTTCCATTTATCCAAACTCCCAAGATCCCTGGCCCTCTCCCGAAACACATTGTTTGTCGTCTTAATCCTTTTTAATCCATCAGTAATTACATTTAATTAATGACTCAACTTCCATTCATTTCACACTCGAACAGAGTGTACCCTAGGGCCCACCTCAGCACGAATCCACAGGATTTAGGATTTGGTTAAATCTGAGGGGTTAGGGGTGGGGGGAGTGGGGGAAAGGAGGATTAGATTAGTTGAATTAGGTGTGTTAGTACTGGGCAAGAACAAAAGCCTGGCCATCTTGTATCACTCCAGACCCAAGATTGAAAAACCTAATGGAATGTCCTAGAACTTTCAAGATTGAAGCACACTAGAAGGTTGCAGATTGAAGAATACTAGAATGTTCTAGATTGAAGAGCAGTACAATGCTCTAGATTGAAGAACCCATAGCTCCCGGACAGGGTATGAATATTTTAAGTGTTATTCCACTCTGGTGTCCTTTGGAGTTAGAAGATCATTACAGGAAGTGTACTGTCTCTTTTATTCAGTTAACACGGGATGCATGAAGCTAAGTACTGATAACATATTCACATATACTGTACGTCAAAAATGTATTAGCAATGTTCAGTTTGGGTGTTAATGTGGAAAGAAAATCAAAGGGCGAGGGAGAGAGAGATTGGAATGAATGGGTAAGGGAGAGAGGAGAGAGTGGTTGGAAGGAATGGGTGAGGGAGAGAGGAGAGAGAGGTTGGAAGGAATGGGTGAGGGAGAGAGGAGAGAGAGATTGGAAGGAATGGGTGAGGGAGAGCAGAGAGTGGTTGGAAGGAATGGGTGAGGGAGAGAGGAGAGAGTGGTTGGAAGGAATGGGTGAGGGAGAGAGGAGAGAGTTTGGAAGGAATGGGTGAGGGAGAGAGGAGAGAGGTTGGAAGGAATGGGTGAGGGAGAGAGGAGAGAGAGGTTGGAAGGAATGGGTGAGGGAGAGAGGAGAGAGAGGTTGGAAGGAATGGGTGAGGGAGAGAGGAGAGAGTGGTTGGAAGGAATGGGTGAGGGAGAGAGAGGAGAGAGTGGTTGGAAGGAATGGGTGAGGGAGAGAGGAGAGAGTTTGGAAGGAATGGGTGAGGGAGAGAGGAGAGAGATTGGAAGGAATGGGTGAGGGAGAAGAGCAGAGAGAGGTTGGAAGGAATGGGTGAGGGAGAAGAGGAGAGAGAGGTTGGAAGGAATGGGTGAGGGAGAGAGGAGAGAGAGGTTGGAAGGAATGGGTGAGGGAGAGAGGAGAGACAGGTTGCAAGGAATGGGTGAGATTAAAAGAATGGGTGAGGAAGAGAGGAGAGAGATTAAAAGGAATGGGTGAGGAAGAGAGGAGAGAGATTGGAAGGAATGGGTGAGGGAGAGAGGAGAGAGATTGGAAGGAATGGGTGAGGGAGAGAGGAGAGAGATTGGAAGGAATGGGTGAGGGAGAAGAAGGGTGAGGAGAGAGGAGAGAGATTGGAAGGAATGGGTGAGAGGAGAGAGGAGAGAGAGGTTGGAAGGAATGGGTGAGGGAGAGAGGAGAGAGATTGGAAGGAATGGGTGAGGGAGAGAGGAGAGAGAGATTGGAAGAATGGGTGAGGGGAAGGAATTGGAAGGAATGGGTGAGGGAGAGAGGAGAGAGATTGGAAGGAATGGGTGAGGGAGAGAGGAGAGAGATTGGAAGGAATGGGTGAGGGAGAGAGAGATTGGAAGGAAGAGAGAGATTGGAAGGAATGGGTGAGGGAGAGAGGAGAGAGATTGGAAGGAATGGGTGAGGGAGAGAGGAGAGAGTTTGGAAGGAATGGGTGAGGGAGAGAGGAGAGAGATTGGAAGGAATGGGTGAGAGGAAGGATGGGTGAGGGAGAGAGGAGAGATTGGAAGGAATGGGTGAGGGAGAGAGGAGAGAGATTGGAAGGAATGGGTGAGGGAGAGAGGAGAGAGGTTGGAAGGAATGGGTGAGGGAGAGAGGAGAGAGATTGGGTGAGGGAGAGAGGAGAGAGAGATTGGAAGGAATGGGTGAGGGAGAGAGGAGAGAGATTGGAAGGAATGGGTGAGGGAATGGGTGAGGGAGGAGAGAGATTGGAAGGAATGGGTGAGGGAGAGAGGAGAGAGATTGGAAGGAATGGTGAGGGAGAGAGGAGAGAGATTGGAAGGAATGGGTGAGGGAGAGAGGAGAGAGATTGGAAGAGAATGGGTGAGGGAGAGAGGAGAGAGGTTGGAAGGAATGGGTGAGGGATGGGTGAGAGGAGAGAGAGATTGGAAGGAATGGGTGAGGGAGAGAGGAGAGAGATTGGAAGGAATGGGTGAGGGAGAGAGGAGAGACATTGGAAGGAATGGGTGAGGGAAGGGAAGGGGGAGAATAATCAAAGGCAAAAGAGGATAGAAGGTTGAGATGCAATAAGGAAACAATACTGAGGAAAAGGAGGGAGAGTGAAAAGCCAAGGGAGTGGAGAGAGTAGCCAAAGGCAAGAGCGGATAGTGGGAAGAATGCTTTCTTGGAAAAAGTATGGTTCAACAGTATGACTCAACGCTTTTAGGCTAGGATAATTAGGGCAAGTCCTCTACTGTCTCAATGAGCGTTGACATGTTCACATGGTGAAAAACATCTCCATTGGAAGAAGTTCAGCCTTGAGTGGAAGTTTGGTTAGCAACTTCCTGTCAGAAAGACCATATTGATGGATGATTATGGATTGGATTTGAGTATCGCTTTTTCAAAGTGCTCAAAGTGTCTGTAAGCGGACAAACTGAAGTTTGTTTTTTGTATAATAGACCCTTTGTAAATGTTGCAAATTTAATTCCATTCTAAGACCTGTTTATGCCCCTCCATTAAAAAACACTCAGCTGGTTTAAAAAACAACTCATTTAAGTCTTAATGGACTTATCGCAGCTTTGGCATGTGGGCTAGAGCGGGTAGTACACATGAATAAATAAACAGTCTAGTGCAGTGTAGAGTGTGTCCCATAACACCATTCACAGACAGAAATCTTTCATTTCATTTCCAACTTATTTTCATTTGCAATGTGTTTTTTGAAGTATGTGTGTGTGTGTCCTGTACAGTACACAGTGTGGACAGCTCTCTGGGTGGCCTGGAATCTCTTCATCGTCTGTTTCTACCTGGATGTGGGAGGCCTGACCAAGGTAGGCGCTATTCTCTCTGACGACAGAGCAACTGTCCTCCATCTTGGAGCTCCCATGACTTGTATCATCCACCATTTAAAATAGTGTGTTTCTCTGTCTGTTGTTGTGTTCATGTGTTCTCTCCTTGGTGCTCGAGAGAGATTGAATAAAACATGTAGTCATCTTAGAGAGGTGGGAACTAGGTGATGGAAAATGTATTCCAAGACCTTCAGTGTCAGGGTTCAGAGAGTAGAGAGCTCAGCCCCAGTAGGATGCCCCGCTGACCCCTGCCTCAAGCACACACACCCTGTACTAAATACCCATCCCCCACACACCCCGTACTGAATACCATCCCCCACACCCCTGTACTAAATACCCATCCCACACCCACCGTACTAAATATCCATCCTCCACACCCCTGTACTGAATACCCATCCCCCACACCCTCAGTACTAAATACCCATCCCCCACACCCCTGTACTAAATACCCATCCCACACACACCCCGTACTAAATACCCATCCCACACACCCTCACCTAAATACCCATCCCACACACCCCTCACCTAAATACCCATCCCACACACCCCTCATCTAAATACCCATCCCACAACCCCGTACTAAATACCCATCCCCCACATCCCACACACCCCCCCGTACTAAATCCCACACACCCTAAATCCCATCCCACACCCCCGTACTAAATACCCATCCCACACACCCTCACCTAAATACCCATCCCACACACCCCTCACCTAAATACCCATCCCACACACCCCTCACCTAAATACCCATCCCACACACCCTCACCTAAATACTCATCCCACACACCCCTCACCTAAATACCCATCCCACACACCCCTCACCTAAATACCCATCCCACACACCCCTCACCTAAATACCCATCCCCCATACCCCCTTCTAAATACCCATCCCACACCCCTCACCTAAATGCCCATCCCCCACACCCCCGTACTAAATACCCATCCCACAACCCCTTACCTAAATACCCATCCCACACACCCCCAGTACTAAATACCCATCACACACACCCCCGTACTAAATACCCATCCCACACACCCCCGTACTAAATACCCATCCCACACACCCCTGTACTAAATACCCATCCCACACACCCCTCACCTAAATATCCCACATCCCCCACATACCCCCCCATACTAAATACCCATCCCACACACCCCGTACTAAATACCCATCCCACACACCCCGTACTAAATACCCATCCCACACACCCTCACCTAAATACCCATCCCACACACCCCTCACCTAAATACCCATCCCCCACAACCCCGTACTAAATACCCATCCCACACACCCCTCACCTAAATACCCATCCCCACACACCCCGTACTAAATACCCATCCCACAACCCTTTACCTAAATACCCATCCCACACACCCCCAGTACTAAATACCCATCCACACACACCCATCCCCCATACCCATCCCACACCCCTCACCTAAATACCCATCCCACACACCCCGTACTAAATACCCATCCCACACACCCCCGTACTAAATACCCATCCCACATACCCATCCCCTGTACTAAATACCCATCCCACACACCCCCTGTACTAAATACCCATCCCACACATACCCCTCCGTACTAAATACCCACCCATCCCACACACCCCGTACTAAATACCCATCCCACACACCCCTCACCTAAATACCCATCCCACACACCCCTCACCTAAATACCCATCCCACCTAAATACCCACACCCCTCACCTAAATACCCATCCCACACACCCTCACCTAAATACCCATCCCACACCCCTCACCTAAACCCCTCCCCCTAAATACCCATCCCACAATACCCCCCTCACACCCCTAAATACCCATCCCACACACCCCCCTCACCTAAATACCCATCCCACACACCCCTCACCTAAATACCCCTCCCACACACCCCTCACCTAAATACCCATCCCACACACCCCTCACCTAAATACCCATCCCACACACCCCTCACCTAAATACCCATCCCACACACCCCTCACCTAAATACCCATCCCACACACCCCTCACCTAAATACCCATCCCACAACCCCTCACCTAAATACCCATCCCACACACCCCCCTCACCTAAATACCCATCCCACACACCCCTCACCTAAATCCCCATCCCACACAACCTAAATACCCCCATCCCCACCCACGTACTAAATACCCATCCACACACACCCATCCCCTCAACTAAATACCCATCCCACACACCCCTCACCTAAATACCCATCCCACATACCCCGTACTAAATACCCATCCCACACACCCTGTACTAAATATCCATCCCACACACCCCTCACCTAAATACCCATCACACATACCCCGTACCTAAATACCCATCCCACACACCCCTCACCTAAATACCCATCCCACACACCCCTCACCTAAATACCCATCCCACACACCCCTCACCTAAATCCCCATCCCACACACCCCGTACTAAATACCCATCCCACACACCCCTCACCTAAATACCCATCCCACACACCCCGTACTAAATACCCATCCCACACACCCCTCACCTAAATACCCATCCCACATACCCCGTACTAAATACCCATCCCACACACCCAGTACTAAATACCCATCCCCACACCCCCGTACTAAATACCCTTCCCACACACCCCTCACCTAAATACCCATCCCACACACCCCGTACTAAATACCCATCCCACACACCCCTCACCTAAATACCCATCCCACACACCCTCACCTAAATACCCATCCCACACACCCCTCACCTAAATACCCATCCCACATACCCCGTACTAAAAATACCCATCCCCCACACCCCGTACTAAATACCCATCCCACACACCGTACTAAATACTCATCCCCACACCCCGTACTAAATACCCATCCCACACACCCCGTACTAAATATCCATCCCACACACCCCTCACCTACTTACCCATCCCACACACACAGATACACATACACACACACACCTACTTACCCATCCCCCACACACAGATACACATACAGACACACACACACACACACACACCTACTTACCCATCCCCCACACACAGATACACATACAGCCACACACACACACCTACTTACCCATCCCACACACACAGATACACATACAGACACACACACACCTACTTACCCATCCCCTACACACAGATACACATACAGACACACACACACCTACTTACCCATCCCACACACACAGATACACATACAGTCACACACACCTCATCCGCCCACCGACAACTCTATAGCCCCTGACGGACTGCCAGACACACACCCTGACAGGTCTCCTGAGTCTCTGTTTCCGTGCCGACAGAAAGTGTTACATTTGATTATGATGATTATTTCCCTTCTCTGCTCCCAATTTATTTGAGCAGTTTGATACTGCATATGTCCTAGTTCTCATGACAGTGAGTTATCATAAGTTCCATAGGTTGGACTGACCCTAGTCAGCTATACTGCATATGTCCTAGTTCTCATGACAGTGGCTTAACCCTGGGGTCCTCCCTGTCTGATGTGGAGTCACACTTAGGCTATGTGGGCTTAAATGAGCCCCTCATCCAATAAGAGGACTAACACACAAATGGACAGTCTGTGCCTGTGTGCCTGTGTGTGTAAGTGTGTCTTTGTCTGGTGTACACACATATTTATCCAGTTAGAATCTTGTATTCTGCCAAAGCAGCACTGCTAAGGAGAGATCATGACATTGTGATAAAACATGACAGGAGATGTGAGTGTTTTTCCTTTGTATACTTCTGTCAACTTCACTATATAGAGTTTTCACACAGGCCCAAACTATGACTGCACTTAGCACACTCCAGTCTGGTTTCTCCAGATCTCATCTACTCCCCGGGGGTTCCTTTTAGCAGGTTAAGTCTGGATTTAGGTTTATTGGGATCCCCATTAGCAGCAGCTATTCGTCTCGTCTCGTCCGTCAAACATTTTCTCTCCACTATCTTCACATTCTCCACCTCCTTTTTTCTTTGTCACTTCTTTCCTGTCACACCCTGGCCTGACCCATCCTCCTCCATTTCGTTCTGCTCCACTCCTCTGCTTTGTCTTTGGTCTATTCCCTCCCTGTACTTCTGATCTGTTTCTCTCCATCACACTCAGATGGACTCCGTCAGTGATGGGGATCGACATTGATCTCTCAGTGAAGATGAATACTCATGCCTAACATAGTTGGATTGGCGATTGGTTGTGTGTGTGTGTGTGTGTGTGTGTGTGTGTGTGTGTGTGTGTGTGTGTGTGTGTGTGTGTGTGTGTGTGCTCGTAGCGGGCCCCAGCTCTGCCTGGTCTCAGCTGTTCTAATGAGGTGTGTAGAGGCCAGCAGCTGGGGGCTGGGCTGTAACACAACAGAAGGAAATAGCCTGGTCTCCCAAAATGCATATGGTAGCCAGGAGACGAGACAGCTAATGGACAACACACATACTGATCCTGATTCAGGCCTCAACCAAACCCTCTATGCACCTCCCTGCAGCGATGTGTGAGAGTGAGACCAAACCACCACGAGTAAAACTGGGAAGAGACACAGGGGGTATGCTAATTTGGTATAGAGCAGACCTAACTCACTCTATTAAATGAATCAAAACAGGAACATTTTACATTTGGCTAGAAATTCAAAAGGAAATGAGTTCAACAGAGACAAATGTCCTCCTGTGTGCTACCTATATCCCCCCACTAGAATCCCCACACGTTCATGAAGACAGCTTCTCCATCCTTTAGGGGGAAATCGATAATTTCCAGGCCCAGGGACGTGTACTAGTCTGTGGCGACCTAAATGCCAGAACTGGACAAGAACCTGACTCTCAGCACACAGCAGGACAAACACCTACCTGGAGGTGACAGCATTCCCTCCCCCAAATACTCCCCTAGACACAACTACGACAATATAACCAACAGAAACGGGTCACAACTCCTGCGGCTCTGTCGCACGCTGGGTATGTACAAAGTCAATGGTAGGCTTTGAGTGGACTCCTACAGTAGGTAGACCTATAGTTCATCTCTTGGTTGTATTACCGTCGATGACTTTATCACCGACCTCAACCCACAGTCTCTCAGAGCCTTCAGTCAGCCCACTGACACCTCTCTCAGAGCCTTCACAGTCAGCCCACTTGACACCTCTCTCAGAGCCTTCACAGTCAGCCCACTGACACCTCTCTCAGAGCCTTCACAGTCAGCCCTCTGACACCTCTCTCAGAGCCTTCACAGTCAGCCCACTGACACCTCTCTCAGAGCCTTCACAGTCAGCCCACTGACACCTCTCTCAGATCACAGCAAAACCAAAGTCTACTTTAAAAGATCAATAAGCAGCCATGAGGAGGCATCGAAGCTGAACAAACTGCATACTATTAAGACATGCTATAGACACATGGAGGGTAGTGGAGAAAATGACCAAAAGTGAAGGTGTAAACTTAGGTGAAAGATATTATTCACTGCTATCAGCTAACAAATACAATTTAAATTCCAGCAGAAAACCTAAGACAACAATTTTAAATGGTTTGATGAAGAATGTAAAAACCGAAGAAAGAAATTGTTGAACCTATTGTGGTGGTTCATTTCTTTACTATCAAATGAGGAGAGACAAACTTATCACACAAGTCAGAGTTCTACTGAAACGCGTAAGGCGTGCGTACTGGCGGTAGAGAAGTCAGGTGCAGGAGAGCAAAGACTGTTCCAACGGCGCAGTTTAATGATAAAAATAACCGTGAACAAAACACAATAATCACAATGGGACAAAACCCCAGACATAACATGTACAAAAACACAATACCGGACAAGGACATGTGGGGAACAGAGGGTTAAATACACAACATGTAATTGATGGGATTGAAACCAGGTGTGTGGGAAGACCAGACAAAACAAATGGAAAATGAAAGGTGGATCGGCGATGGCTAGAAGACCGGTGACGTCAACCGCCAAACGTTGCCCGAACAAGGAGAGGGACCGACTTCGGCGGAAGTCGTGACAAAACTAAATCTTTATTAACTTATAAGGGAGCAGGTCAATACAACACACAAATATAAAGTGAATCAATTGAGTGCTCTACGATAATGATGGCTGGTCGACGAATCACCCCCAGATGATTCGTTGAGAGCCCCGATACAAAAGTTCAAAGGTATTTTATAGCCAAGATACACCACTTTCAATCTACATGACGAACAACAGATGTATGGAATGGGTAACAAGGTTAAGATTTGTATGAAAGATATGTATAATTCACAGCAGAGAGTGCACATGACAGTTGAAAATAGCCAATAAACACACAGATTTCTTTCCTCAGAGCCATTGGGTGAGACAGGAATGCAGCTTGAGCCAGACCCTTCTCAACATATATATGAATTAATTGGCGGGGGCACTAGATCAGTCTGTAGCACCCTATTGGACTCAGAAATCAAATGTCTACAGTTTACAGACGATCTGGTGCTTCTGTCCCCAAACAAGGAGGGCCTACAACAGCGCCTAGATCTTCTGCACAGATTCTGTCAGACTTGGACCCTGACAGTGAATCTTAGTAAGACCAAAAAAGGTGCAGCAGCCAAGACAAAACATATACAAATTCTACTGTTGACCTAGAACACACAAAGAATTACAGCTACAGTGCCTTGCGAAAGTATTCGGCCCCCTTGAACTTTGCGACCTTTTGCCACATTTCAGGCTTCAAACATAAAGATATAAAACTGTATTTTTTTGTGAAGAATCAACAACAGGTGGGACACAATCATGAAGTGGAACGACATTTATTGGATATTTCAAACTTTTTTAACAAATCAAAAACTGAAAAATTGGGCGTGCAAAATTATTCAGCCCCTTTACTTTCAGTGCAGCAAACTCTCTCCAGAAGTTCAGTGAGGATCTCTGAATGATCCAATGTTGACCTAAATGACTAATGATGATAAATACAATCCACCTGTGTGTAATCAAGTCTCCGTATAAATACACCTGCACTGTGATAGTCTCAGAGGTCCGTTAAAAGCGCAGAGAGCATCATGAAGAACAAGGAACACACCAGGCAGGTCCGAGATACTGTTATGAAGAAGTTTAAAGCCGGATTTGGATACAAAAAGATTTCCCAAGCTTTAAACATCCCAAGGAGCACTGTGCAAGCGATAATATTGAAATGGAAGGAGTATCAGACCACTGCAAATCTACCAAGACCTGGCCGTCCCTCTAAACTTTCAGCTCATACAAGGAGAAGACTGATCAGAGATGCAGCCAAGAGGCCCATGATCACTCTGGATGAACTGCAGAGATCTACAGCTGAGGTGGGAGACTGTCCATAGGACAACAATCAGTCGTATATTGCACAAATCTGGCCTTTTTGGAAGAGTGGCAAGAAGAAAGCCATTTCTTAAAGATATCCATAAAAAGTGTTGTTTAAAGTTTGCCACAAGCCACCTGGAAGACACACCAAACATGTGGAAGAAGGTGCTCTGGTCAGATGAAACCAAAATTGAACTTTTTGGCAACAAGGCAAAACATTATGTTTGGTGTAAAAGCAACTCAGCGCATCACCCTGAACACACCATCCCCACTGTCAAACATGGTGGTGGCAGCATCATGGTTTGGGCCTGCTTTTCTTCAGCAGGGACAGGGAAGATGGTTAAAATTGATGGGAAGATGGATGGAGCCAAATACAGGACCATTCTGGAAGAAAACCTGATGGAGTCTGCAAAAGACCTGAGACTGGGACTGAGATTTGTCTTCCAACAAGACAATGATCCAAAACATAAAGCAAAATCTACAATGGAATGGTTCAAAAATAAACATATCCAGGTGTTAGAATGGCCAAGGTCAAAGTCCAGACCTGAATCCAATCGAGAATCTGTGGAAAGAACTGAAAACTGCTGTTCACAAATGCTCTCCATCCAACCTCACTGAGCTCGAGCTGTTTTGCAAGGAGGAATGGGAAAAAATTTCAGTCTCTCGATGAGCAAAACTGATAGAGATATACCCCAAGCGACTTACAGCTGTAATCGCAGCAAAAGGTGGCGCTACAAAGTATTAACTTAAGGGGGCTGAATAATTTTGCACGCCCAATTTTTCAGTTTTTGATTTGTTAAAAAAGTTTGAAATATCCAATAAATGTCGTTCCACTTCATGATTGTGTCCCACTTGTTGTTGATTCTTCACAAAAAAATACAGTTTTATATCTTTATGTTTGAAGCCTGAAATGTGGCAAAAGGTCGCAAAGTTCAAGGGGGCCGAATACTTTCGCAAGGCACTGTACCTCGGCCTAAACAGCAACACCACAGTTAACCTCCACAAAGCTGTGAACGATCTAACACGCAAAGAATTACAGCTAGCTCGGCCTAAACAGCAACACCACAGGTAACAAAGCTGTGAACGATCTAACACACAAAGCAAGAAGGTTCTTCTATGCCATCTAATGAACATAAAACTCAACATCCAAATTAGGATCTGTCTCCAGGACAGAAACACATTTAGACCCAACCAAAAAGATAACTTTTTGACACACTGGAAAAAAATCAACCAAAAAATGGAGCAAATTTGAATGCTATCTGGCCCTAAACAGAGAGTGCACGATGGTAGAATACCTGACCTGTGACTGACCCCAAATTAAGAAAATCCTTGACGATGTGAGCATAGCCTTGCTATTGAGAGAGGCCACTATAGGCAGACCTGGCTCTCGAGAGAAGACAGTCTGTGAAACCACTGCCCACAAAATGAGGTGGAAACTGAGCTACACTTCTTAACCTCCTGCCAAATGTATGAACATATTAGAGACGCATATTTCCCGCAGATCACACTGACCCACAAATATTTCCACTTTTAGTCGAAATACCGCAGTGTGCAATCACAGCAGCAATATATGTGACCCGTTGTCATGAGAAAAGGGAAAACAGTGGAGCACAAACTGTAAAAACCCATATTTCTGTTTATTTTCTCTTTTATACTTCAACTACTTGCACATGGTTACAACACTGTACATAGACAATCATGTAACATTTGAAATGTCTATATTCTTTTAAAACTTTTGTGAGTGTAATGTTTACTAACGGTTCCCTTGTTTATTTCCCTTTTGTTTGTCTATTTAATTTGCTTTTGCAGTGTAAATATGTATTTCCCATTGCCTCTAAAGAGAGAGAGAGACTTCAAATGAACTATTCCTGACAGCAACCCATTGTCCTGTGTTAATAAAGCATGTGTTGTTGCTGCGGGGCCGCTGTGGGGTTAGATTGCTGTATTGGGGTATTGATTGATGTCTGTGAGTGCTTCTGTGTGTATATATACTGTATATGTGTTTGTGCAGGTCCTTGTTTGTGCCTATCTATCCACAAATGTCTGTGTGTGTATGTTTGTCTGCGTATCCTTTCTTACACGTTAATATGTGTTTTTATTCGTTGTTCCAGGAAAGTGACCTGCTGACGTTTGACATCTCGGCTCACCACTCGTGGTGGAGGGAGCACGGTCCAGGGTGTGTGAGGAGAGAGATGACCCAGCCAGGGGTGGCCATCGTGGACAGCCAGTCTTACATCTCTGTCATGGGCTGTCTCATAGAGTACCAGTACATAGAGGTCCTACACAGTGCAACACAGATCCTCATCGCTGTGAGTAGTGGTTTTATATCTTTATACACAGTGCAACACAGATCCTCATCGCTGTGAGTAGTGGTTTTATATCTTTATACACAGTGCAACACAGATCCTCATCGCTGTGAGTAGTGGTTTTATATCTTTATACACAGTGCAACACAGATCCTCATCGCTGTGAGTAGTGGTTTTATATCTTTATGCACAGTGCAACACAGATCCTCATCGCTGTGAGTAGTGGTTTTATATCTTTATACACAGTGCAACACAGATCCTCATCGCTGTGAGTAGTGGTTTTATATCTTTATACACAGTGCAACACAGATCCTCATCGCTGTGAGTAGTGGTTTTATATCTTTATACACAGTGCAACACAGATCCTCATCGCTGTGAGTAGTGGTTTTATATCTTTATACACAGTGCAACACAGATCCTCATCGCTGTGAGTAGTGGTTTTATATCTTTATACACAGTGCAACACAGATCCTCATCGCTGTGAGTAGTGGTTTTATATCTTTATACACAGTGCAACACAGATCCTCATCGCTGTGAGTAGTGGTTTTATATCTTTATGCACAGTGCAACACAGATCCTCATCGCTGTGAGTAGTGGTTTTATGTCTTTATACACAGTGCAACACAGATCCTCATCGCTGTGAGTAGTGGTTTTATATCTTTATACACAGTGCAACACAGATCCTCATCGCTGTGAGTAGTGGTTTTATATCTTTATACACAGTGCAACACAGATCCTCATCGCTGTGAGTAGTGGTTTTATATCTTTATACACAGTGCAACACAGATCCTCATCGCTGTGAGTAGTGGTTTTATATCTTTATGCACAGTGCAACACAGATCCTCATCGCTGTGAGTAGTGGTTTTATATCTTTATACACAGTGCAACACAGATCCTCATCGCTGTGAGTAGTGGTTTTCTATCTTTATACACAGTGCAACACAGATCCTCATCGCTGTGAGTAGTGGTTTTCTATCTTTATACACAGTGCAACACAGATCCTCATCGCTGTGAGTAGTGGTTTTATATACACTTCTTTATACACAGTGCAACACAGATCCTCATCGCTGTGAGTCGTGGTTTTATATCTTTATACACAGTGCAACACAGATCCTCATCGCTGTGAGTAGTGGTTTTATATCTTTATACACAGTGCAACACAGATCCTCATCGCTGTGAGTAGTGGTTTTATATCTTTATACACAGTGCAACACAGATCCTCATCGCTGTGAGTAGTGGTTTTATATCTTTATACACAGTGCAACACAGATCCTCATCGCTGTGAGTAGTGGTTTTATATCTTTATACACAGTGCAACACAGATCCTCATCGCTGTGAGTAGTGGTTTTATATCTTTATACACAGTGCAACACAGATCCTCATCGCTGTGAGTAGTGGTTTTATATCTTTATACACAGTGCAACACAGATCCTCATCGCTGTGAGTAGTGGTTTTATATCTTTATACACAGTGCAACACAGATCCTCATCGCTGTGAGTAGTGGTTTTATATCTTTATACACAGTGCAACAGTGGTTTTATATCTTTATACACAGTGCAACACAGATCCTCATCGCTGTTAGTAGTGGTTTTATATCTTTATGCACAGTGCAACACAGATCCTCATCGCTGTGAGTAGTGGTTTTATGTCTTTATACACAGTGCAACACAGATCCTCATCGCTGTGAGTAGTGGTTTTATATCTTTATACACAGTGCAACACAGATCCTCATCGCTGTGAGTAGTGGTTTTATATCTTTATACACAGTGCAACACAGATCCTCATCGCTGTGAGTCGTGGTTTTCTATCTTTATACACAGTGCAACACAGATCCTCATCGCTGTGAGTAGTGGTTTTATATCTTTATGCACAGTGCAACACAGATCCTCATCGCTGTGAGTAGTGGTTTTATATCTTTATACACAGTGCAACACAGATCCTCATCGCTGTGAGTAGTGGTTTTATATCTTTATGCACAGTGCAACACAGATCCTCATCGCTGTGAGTCGTGGTTTTCTATCTTTATACACAGTGCAACACAGATCCTCATCGCTGTGAGTAGTGGTTTTATATCTTTATACACAGTGCAACACAGATACTCATCGCTGTGAGTAGTGGTTTTATATCTTTATACACAGTGCAACATAGATCCTCATCGCTGTGAGTAGTGGTTTTATATCTTTATACACAGTGCAACACAGATCCTCATCGCTGTGAGTAGTGGTTTTATATCTTTATGCACAGTGCAACACAGATCCTCATCGCTGTGAGTAGTGGTTTTATGTCTTTATACACAGTGCAACACAGATCCTCATCGCTGTGAGTAGTGGTTTTCTATCTTTATACACAGTGCAACACAGATCCTCATCGCTGTGAGTAGTGGTTTTCTATCTTTATACACAGTGCAACACAGATCCTCATCGCTGTGAGTAGTGATTTTATATCTTTATACACAGTGCAACACAGATCCTCATCGCTGTGAGTAGTGATTTTATATCTTTATACACAGTGCAACACAGATCCTCATCGCTGTGAGTAGTGGTTTTATATCTTTATACACAGTGCAACACAGATACTCATCGCTGTGAGTAGTGGTTTTATATCTTTATACACAGTGCAACACAGATCCTCATCGCTGTGAGTAGTGGTTTTATATCTTTATACACAGTGCAACACAGATCCTCATCGCTGTGAGTAGTGGTTTTATATCTTTATGCACAGTGCAACACAGATCCTCATCGCTGTGAGTAGTGGTTTTATATCTTTATACACAGTGCAACACAGATCCTCATCGCTGTGAGTAGTGGTTTTATATCTTTATACACAGTGCAACACAGATCCTCATCGCTGTGAGTAGTGGTTTTATATCTTTATACACAGTGCAACACAGATACTCATCGCTGTGAGTAGTGGTTTTATATCTTTATACACAGTGCAACACAGATCCTCATCGCTGTGAGTAGTGGTTTTATATCTTTATGCACAGTGCAACACAGATCCTCATCGCTGTGAGTAGTGGTTTTATATCTTTATACACAGTGCAACACAGATCCTCATCGCTGTGAGTAGTGGTTTTATATCTTTATACACAGTGCAACACAGATCCTCATCGCTGTGAGTAGTGGTTTTATATCTTTATACACAGTGCAACACAGATCCTCATCGCTGTGAGTAGTGATTTTATATCTTTATACACAGTGCAACACAGATCCTCATCGCTGTGAGTAGTGGTTTTATATCTTTATACACAGTGCAACACAGATCCTCATCGCTGTGAGTAGTGGTTTTATATCTTTATACACAGTGCAACACAGATCCTCATCGCTGTGAGTAGTGGTTTTATATCTTTATACACAGTGCAACACAGATCCTCATCGCTGTGAGTAGTGGTTTTATATCTTTATACACAGTGCAACGCAGATCCTCATCGCTGTGAGTAGTGGTTTTATATCTTTATACACAGTGCAACACAGATCCTCATCGCTGTGAGTAGTGGTTTTATATCTTTATGCACAGTGCAACACAGATCCTCATCGCTGTGAGTAGTGGTTTTATATCTTTATACACAGTGCAACACAGATCCTCATCGCTGTGAGTAGTGGTTTTATATCTTTATGCATACACACATCAAATCAAATGTTTAGCAGATGTTATTACGGTTGTAGCGATATGCTTGTGTAAAATCTAACAATTCACAACAATAAACACAGATCTAAAAGTAAAATAATTAAATTAAGAAATATATAAATACTGGGACGAGCAATGTGTGTGTGTGTGTGTGTGTGTGTGTGTGTGTGTGTGTGTGTGTGTGTGTGTGGGCAGGTAGGTACCAGTCCAACATTTGGACACACCAACTCATTCCATGGTTTTTCTTTATTTTTACTATTTTCTACATTGTAGAATAGTAGTGAAGACAACACAACTTTTGAAATTACACATATGGAATGATGTAGTAACCAAAAAAGTGTTCAACAAATCAACACATATTTTATATTTGATTCTTCAAAGTAGCCACCCTTTGCCTTGATGACAGCTTTGCACTCTCTTGGCATTCTCTCAATCAGCTTCATGAGGTAGTCACCTGAAATGCATTTCAATTAATAGGTGTGCCTTGTTAAAAGTGAATTTGTGGAATTTCTTTCCTTCTTAATGTGTATGAGCCAGTCAGTTGTGTTGTGACAAGGTAGGGGTGGTATTCAGAAGATAACTCTATTTGGTAAAAGACCAAGTCTATATTATGGCAAGAACAGCTCCAATAAGCAAAAAGAAACTACAGTCCATCATTACTTTAAGACATGAAGGTCAGTCAATACGGAAAATGTCAAGAACTTTCAACGTTTCTTCAAGTGCAGTTACAAAAACCATCAATCGCTATGATGAAACTGGCTCTCCTGAAGACCGCCACAGCAAGGATGACCCAAAGTTACCTCTGCTGCAGAGGATAGGTTCATTAGCGTTATCTGCACCTCAGATTTAGATTTCAGCCCAAATAAATGCTTTACTGAGTTCAACTGACAGACACATCTCAACATCAACTGTTCAGAGGAGACTATATGAATCAGGCCATCTTGGATGAATTGCTGTAAAGAAACCACTACTGAAGGACACCAATAATAAGAAGAGACTCGCTTGGGCCAAGAAACGCGAGCAATGGACATTAGACCGGTGGAAATGTGTCTTTTGGTCAGATGAGTCTAAATTTGAGATATTTGGTTCCAACCGCTGTGTCTTTGTGAAACGCAGAGTAGGTGAATTTATGATCTCTGCATCTGTGGTTCCTAACGTGAAGCATGGAGGAGGAGGTGTGATGGTGTGGGGGTGCTTTGCTGGTGACAGTGTTGGTGATTTTTTTAGAATTCAAGGCACTCTTAACCAGCATGACATCATTCTGCAGCGATACACCATCTCATCTGGTTTGTGCTTAGTGGGACAATCATTTGCTTTTCAACAGGACAATGGCCCAACACACCTTCAGGCTGTGTAAGGGCTATTTGACCAAGATGGAGAGTGATGGAGTGCTGCATCAGATGACCTGGTCTCCACAATCACCCGACCTCAACCCAATTGAGATGAGTTGGACTACAGAGTGAAGTAAAAGCAGAGAATGCCAAGAGTGTGCAAAGCTGTCATCAAGGCAAAGGGTGGCTACTTTGAAGAATCTCAAATATAAATTCTACTTTTTCGGTCTCTGTTTGATTGATTCCATATGTGTTATTTCATAGTGTTGATGTCTTCACTATTATTCTACAATGTAGAAAATAGTAAAACTCTTGAATGAGTTTGTGTGTCCAAATTTTTGACTGGTCCTGTACATGTGATGGGATGTATAGACATTATAGACAGTATTACGTGGATAGAATATTTAGTATATCTGTAGAATACATATGATAGTATATTCATCAATAGTTGAATAGGATGGCATTGACTGGAATACAGTATATTTTTTATATACTGTGTTCTATTTATACTGTTCATACCTTGTGTCAATTGAAGAGTATCCTCAATGCTGACTAAACTAATGGTGTTTTCTAAAGCAAGAAATAGACATCTGTCATGCATAGGTGTAATAGGTGGCAGGAGAGTCAAATGGAGTGTAAAATGGAGTCTTTTAATAAAGGCACGAACCACTGCCTTTAATCAGGGCAAGGTGTCCGGTAACATGACTGAATACAAACAGTGCAGCTATTCCCTCCGCAAGGCTATCAAACAAGCTAAGCGCCAGTACAGAGACAAAGTAGAATCTCAATTCAACGGCTCAGACACAAGAGGCATGTGGCAGGGTCTACAGTCAATCACGGACTACAGGAAGAAACCCAGCCCAGTCACGGACCAGGATGTCTTGCTCCCAGGCAGACTAAATAACTTTTTGCCCGCTTTGAGGACAATACAGTGCCACTGACACGGCCTGCAACGGAAACATGCGGTCTCTCCTTCACTGCAGCCGAAGTGAGTAAGACATTTAAACGTGTTAACCCTCGCAAGGCTGCAGGCCCAGACGGCATCCCCAGCCGCGCCCTCAGAGCATGCGCAGACCAGCTGGCCGGTGTGTTTACGGACATATTCAATCAATCCCTATACCAGTCTGCTGTTCCCACATGCTTCAAGAGGGCCACCATTGTTCCTGTTCCCAAGAAAGCTAAGGTAACTGAGCTAAACGACTACCGCCCCGTAGCACTCACATCCGTCATCATGAAGTGCTTTGAGAGACTAGTCAAGGACCATATCACCTCCACCCTACCTGACACCCTTGACCCACTCCAATTTGCTTACCGCCCAAATAGGTCCACAGACGATGCAATCTCAACCACACTGCACACTGCCCTAACCCATCTGGACAAGAGGAATACCTATGTGAGAATGCTGTTCATCGACTACAGCTCTGCATTCAACACCATAGTACCCTCCAAGCTCGTCATCAAGCTCGAGACCCTGGGTCTCGACCCCGCCCTGTGCAACTGGGTACTGGACTTCCTGACGGGCCGCCCCCAGGTGGTGAGGGTAGGCAACAACATCTCCTCCCCGCTGATCCTCAACACTGGGGCCCCACAAGGGTGCGTTCTGAGCCCTCTCCTGTACTCCCTGTTCACCCACGACTGCGTGGCCACGCACGCCTCCAACTCAATCATCAAGTTTGCGGACGACACAACAGTGGTAGGCTTGATTACCAACAACGACGAGACGGCCTACAGGGAGGAGGTGAGGGCCCTCTGGGTGTGGTGTCAGGAAAATAACCTCACACTCAACGTCAACAAAACTAAGGAGATGATTGTGGACTTCAGGAAACAGCAGAGGGAACACCCCCCATCCACATCGATGGAACAGTAGTGGAGAGGGTAGCAAGTTTTAAGTTCCTCGGCATACACATCACAGACAAACTGAATTGGTCCACTCACACAGACAGCATCGTGAGGAAGGCGCAGCAGCGCCTCTTCAACCTCAGGAGGCTGAAGAAATTCGGCTTGTCACCAAAAGCACTCACAAACTTCTACAGATGCACAATCGAGAGCATCCTGGCGGGCTGTATCATCGCCTGGTATGGCAACTGCACCGCCCTCAACCGTAAGGCTCTCCAGAGGGTAGTGAGGTCTGCACAACGCATCACCGGGGGCAAACTACCTGCCCTCCAGGACACCTACACCACCCGATGCTACAGGAAGGCCATAAAGATCATCAAGGACATCAACCACCCGAGCCACTGCCTGTTCACCCCGCTGTCATCCAGAAGGCGAGGTCAGTACAGGTGCATCAAAGCTGGGACCGAGAGACTGAAAAACAGCTTCTATCTCAAGGCCATCAGACTGTTAAACAGCCACCACTAACATTGAGTGGCTACTGCCAACACATTGTCAATGACACTGACTCTACTCCAGCCACTTTAATCATGGGAATTGATGGGAAATGATGTAAATATATCACTAGCCACTTTAAACAATGCTACCTTATATAATGTTACTTACCCTACATTGTTCATCTCATATGCATACGTTGATACTGTACTCTATATCATCGACTGCATCCTTATGTAATACATGTATCACTAGCCACTTTAACTATGCCACTTGGTTTACATACTTATCTCATATGTATATACTGTACTCGATATCATCTACTGTATCTTGCCTATGCTGCTCTGTACCATCACTCATTCATATATCCTTATGTACATATTCTTTATCCCCTTACACTGTGTATAAGACAGTAGTTTTTTTGGAATTGTTAGTTAGATTACTTGCTCGTTATTACTGCATTGTCGGAACTAGAAGCACAAGCATTTCGCTACACTCGCATTAACATCTGCTAACCATGTGTATGTGACAAATAAAATTTGATTTGATTTAAAGTCCACGGAGTATGCTCCATAACACTAAATGTACATAAATACACAAACATGGGTACGAGGACCCGACGCGCACCTATACAACAAGCACACTACACTGACAATAAAACAATCTCTGACAAAGACATGAGGGGAAACAGAGGGTTAAATACACAACAGGTAATGAATGGGATTGAAAACAGGTGTGTGGGAAGACCAGACAAAACCAATGGAAAATGAAAAAGGATCAATGATGGCTAGAAGACCGGTGACGTCGAACGCCGAGCACCGCCCGAACAAGGAGAGGCAACGACTTCGGCAGAAGTCGTGACAGTACCCCCCCTCTGACGCGCGGCTCCAGCTGTGCGTCGACACCGGCCTCGGGGACGACCCGGAGGGCGAGGTGCAGGGCGATCCGGATGGAGACGGTGGAATTCTGATAACATGGAAGGATCTAACACGTCCTCCACCGGAACCCAGCATCTCTCCTCCGGCCCGTACCCCTCCCAGTCCACGAGGTACTGAAGGCCCCTCGCCCGACGTCTCGAATCCAAAATGGATCGAACAGAGTACGCCGGAACCCCCTCGATGTCTAGAGGAGGCGGAGGAACATTACGCACTTCAGCCTCCTGGAGCGGGCCAGCCACCATCGGCCTGAGGAGAGACACATGGAACGAGGGGTTAATATGGTAATGAGTGGGTAGTTGTAACCTATAACATACCTCGTTCACTCTCCTCAGGACTTTAAACGGCCCCACAAACCGCGGACCCAGCTTCCGGCAGAGCAGGCGAAGGGGCAGGTTTCGGGTCGAGAGCCAGACCCTGTCCCCTGGTGCGAACACTGGGGCCTCACTGCGGCGACGGTCTGCGCAATTTTCTGGCGCCTTATGGCACGCTGAAGGTGGACGTGGGCTACCTCCCAGGTCTCCTCAGCGTGCCGAAACCAATTTTCCACCGCAGGGGCCTCGGTCTGGCTCTGATGCCAAGGAGCCAGAACCGGCTGATACCCTAATACACATTGAAAGGGAGTAAGGTTAGTGGAGGAGTGACGTAGCGAGTTCTGAGCCATCTCTGCCCAGGGCACGAACTTCGCCCACTCCCCCGGCCGATCCTGGCAATAAGACCGCAGAAACCTACCCACATCCTGGTTAACTCTCTCCACCTGCCCATTACTCTCGGGGTGAAAACCTGAGGTAAGACTAACCGAGATCCCCAGACGCTCCATGAACGCCTTCCAGACCCTTGATGTGAACTGGGGACCCCAATCAGACACTATATCCTCAGGCACCCCATAGTGCCGGAAAACGTGTGTAAACAGGGCCTCTGCAGTTTGTAAGGCCGTAGGGAGACCGGGCAAAGGGAGGAGACGACAGGACTTAGAAAACCGATCCACAACGACCAGGATCGTGGTGTAACCCTGTGAAGGTGGAAGATCAGTCAAAAAATCCACCGACAGGTGCGACCACGGCCATTGAGGAACGGGTAGAGGTTGTAGCTTACCTCTGGGCAGGTGTCTAGGAGCCTTGCACTGGGCGCACACCGAGCAGGAAGAAACATAAATCCTCACGTCCTTAGCTAAAGTGGGCCACCAGTATCTCCCGTCAAGACAGCGCATCGTCCGACCCAGGATGACCAGAGGAGGGTGACGTGTGAGCCCAATATATCAATCGGTCGCGGACAGCAGATGGAACGTACAGACGACCAGCTGGACACTCAGGGGGAGAAGGCTCTGCACGTGACGCCCGCTCAATGTCCGCGTCCAGCTCCCACACTACTGGCGCCACCAAACACGAAGCTGGGAGTATGGGAGTGGGATCCATGGACCGCTCCTCTGTGTCATACAGCCGAGACAATGCGTCTGCCTTAACGTTCTGGGAGCCTGGTCTGTAAGAAAGAGTAAACACAAAACGAGTGAAAAACATGGCCCACCTTGCCTGGCGAGGATTCAATATCTTCGCCTGCCGGATATACTCCAGATTGCGGTGGTCAGTCCAGATGAGAAAAGGGTGCTTAGCCCCCTCAAGTCAATGCCTCCACACCTTCAAAGCTTCTACGACAGCTAACAGCTCTCGGTTCCCCACATCATAGTTTCGCTCCGCCGGGCTGAGCTTCTTTGAAAAGAAAGCACAGGGGCGAAGCTTCAGTGGCGTACCCGAACACTGAGAGAGCACTGCTCCTATCCCAGCTTCGGATGCGTCCACCTCCACTATGAATGGCAAAGAGGGATCCGGATGAGCCAGCACAGGCACCGAGGTAAACAGAGTCTTCAGGTGCTCAAAAGCCCTGTTCGCCTCAGCCGACCACTGCAAGCGCACCGGGCCCCCCTTTAGCAGTGAGGTAATGGGAGCTGCCACCTGACCAAAACCCCGGATAAACCTCCGGTAGTAATTGGAAAACCCCAAAAAACGCTGCAACTCCTTTACCGTGGTTGGAGTCGGCCAATTACGCACGGCTGTAATGCGGTCGCTCTCCATCTCCACTCCTGAAGTGGAAATCCGATGCCCTAGGAAGGAGATGGATTGTTGGAAAAACAAGCATTTCTCAGACTTGACATATAGATCATTCTCCAACAGGCGACCAAGCACCCTGCGCACCAGGGACACATGCTCGGCGCGTGTAGCAGAGTATATCAGAATATCATCGATATACACCACTACACCCTGCCCGTGCAGGTCCCTGAAGATCTCATCTACAAATGATTGGAAAACTGACGGAGCATTCATCAACCCATATGGCATGACCAGGTACTCATAATGACCTGAGGTGGTGCTGAATGCCGTCTTCCACTCATCACCCTTCTTAAAACCTGTTAAGCATGTTGAGTCCCAATTGGGAACCAGCCCTCCCACCGTCAGCTGGAATGTGGCGCATGGAACGCAAAAAATATTCTTAAAAAAAAAAAAAAAAAACCTCCACACATTAACAAGTCCAATAGCTCAAATGAAAGATAAACAACTTGTTTATCTAGCCAGCAAGTCAGATTTCTAAAATGTTTTACGGCGAAAACATAGCACATATTTATGTCAAACCACCACCGAAGACACATCGAAGACCAAGGTAATTTCCATAGCCAAATTCCACAAAATATGCAATCACCAAACGCAGGATTAAAAGAAAAATAATTGCACTAACCTTTTGAAATCTTCATCAGATGACAGTAATATAACATGTTACACAGTACATTTTTTTTTCAATAATATGCTATATATTTCCATAAATCTGTTTACAATGACGGCATGTTCAAAAAAATGCTACTCAAATGTCCGGAGAAATGACGATAGCTCCGCCATATGCCGTCAGCTAACATGGAATACACAACATAAACTTAGACTAAATATGCATGTTCTACATATGTATAGAAAGATACACTTCTTCTAAATGCAATCGCTGTTACTTTTATTTTTAACGTTACAGATTTCGTTCACTAGGCTATAATATGAGTCGGCGCTCAGGAATTAGCATTTTGGCTCCTCTACTTCGGAGTCCACAGGAACCCATAATAAACACATAAATATTCCCTTACCTTTGCTGTTCTTCCATCAGTAGACCTGGAAGGGTTTATACTTACCAAAAACAGCATTAGTTTGGAAGTCTGTGTCTTTCGGTGATCAAACACGACACATTTCAGTTGAAATGCAGCCAAAAGTCAAGTGGGTGCGCACCAAAACGTCGAAATTACATATTATATGTCGACTAAACTTGTAAAACTATGTTCAGAACACAGCATTAGCATGTTATCTAGCTTCACAGCAATTCTCAGGACGAAGAGAAACACACGAGTCGTTTAATCAATCTTGGAACAAAGACAGAGCGCGCATGAGAGTAGCCTGTTTTCTCGCGTGACCGCAAGGTTTCGGCCCGCCAAAACCCTCGTGAGCCGCGATTCTCGCAATGAGAAGCCCCATTGAAAGCAGACATCGCGCTGAAGAGATAGGAACTGTTCCCAGGACTGTAAGTGCTTGGGAAGGGTGGGGGCGATGACGTCAAAGTTGGGCCAACTTTTATGATGACAAGAGAGAGTTTGGGAGAATGAGTGCCCTGAGAGTTCTGCTTTACATAGAGACATAATTTAAACGGTTTTAGAAGCTTTAGAGTGTTTTCTATTCAATAATAATTTTTATATGCATATATTAGTAATTTTTGACAGATTTTTTTTCTGTTTACTATGGGCACCCAATCAACCCAAAGGGGGCAGCAATCAGCCCTATCCTTAAGAGGTTTTAATTAATACGCACCAGACTGTACGCACTCCTGAGATCCAATTTTGTGAAAAAACGTGCCCCGTGCATTAACTCAATAATCGTATTGATCCGAGGTAGCGGGTAACTATATTTCACTGTGATTTTATTCAGACCTCGATAATCAACGCACGGGCGTAAACCGCCATCCTTTTTTTTCACAAAAAAGAAACTTGAAGAGACGGGTGAAATGGATGGCTGAATGAACCCCTGACGCAGGGATTCAGAGACATATGTCTCCATAGCCTCCGTCTCCGCTTGCGACAGGGGATACATGTGACTCTTGGGATATGCAGCGTCTACCAGGAGATCTATCGCACAATCCCCCCATCGATGGGGTGGTAATTGAGTCGCCTTCTTTTTACAGAAGGCGAGAGCCAAATCGGCATATTCGGGGGGAATGCGCACGGTGGAGACCTGGTCTGGACTTTCCACCGTAGTAGCACCAACGGAAACCCCTAAACACCTACCTGAGCATTCTCGTGACCACCCCGTGAGAGCCCTCTGTGGCCAAGAAACAGTGGGGTTATGACAAACTAACCAGGGTAGGCCTAGCACCACAGAATACGCAGGAGAATCAATAAGGAAAAGACTAATCTTCTCCTTGTGACCCTCCTGCGTTATCATACACAAAGGTGCGGTTACCTCCCTGATAAACCCTGACCCTAATGGTCGACTATCTAAGGCATGAATAGGGAAAGGCATATCCACAGGAACAATAGGGATCCCTAAACTATGAGCTAGAATTTTATGAATGAAATTCCCAGCCGCACCCGAATCTACTAGCGCCTTATACTGGGAATGCAGTGAAAAATCAGGAAAAGAGACAGAGACAAACATTAGTGCAGCAGAGGGCTCTGGATGAGAATGGTGCCTACTCACCTGGGGTGACGCCAGAATGCCCTGCCTGCCCTCTCTATTCCCAGAGGAACCAACCCGGCACCGACCAGCAGTGTGCTCTCTGCGACCTTGAATGGTGCTCGAGCGGGAACCCCCTCCGGTCTCCCTGCGCACCATCCCTCCCAATTCCATAGGTTCGGAGAGAGGGTGCAGGAGGATGGAACAACCAGACCCCGATCTAGACGTCCACGAGTAGCCAGCATGTTGTCCAGCTTGATGGACATGTCCACCAGCTGGTCGAAGGTGAGGGTGGTGTCTCTACAGGCCAGCTCCCGACGGACGTCCTCGCGTAGACTACAACGGTAATGGTCGATCAGGGCCCTGTCGCTCCATCCAGCGCCGGCAGCCAAGGTCCTAAACTCCAAAGCAAAATCCTGTGCACTCCTCGTCTCCTGCCTCAGATGATAAAGCTCACCCGCTGCTTTGCCTTCAGGTGGGTGATCGAATATTATCCGGAATTGGCGGGTGAACTCCTCAAAATGGTCCAGCGCCGCATCCTCCCTACTACACACAGCGCTGGCCCATTCCAGGGCTTTCCCGGTGAGGCATGAGACGAGGGCATAACTCTTCTCACGGTCAGATGGTACTGGGGAGGCCGTGGCTAGATATAAGTTCAGCTTAAGGAGGAAACCCTGGCAGCCGGCAGTATCTCCGTTGTATCCCGTAGGTAGGGATAAATGGATCTTCGATTCCGGAGAGGAAAAAACGTTCAAGGGAGATTCCGGTTGTGGTGGTGGTGGCACTGGAGAAACTCCCTGTCTCTCCCAGCGATCCATTTTCATGACAATGTGATCCATGACGGAGCTGATAACGTCAAGCTCCCTCGCTTGTTCCTGAACGCGTTCCTCCAGCTCCATGGGCATAGTGTCCTCTCCTGCTGACTTCATATAATGGTCAGAGATTCTGTCATGCATAGGTGTAATAGGTGGCAGGGAAGTCAGGCGCAGGAGAGTCAAATGGAGTGTAAAATGGAGTCTTTTAATAAAGTCCACGGAGTATGCTCCATAACACTAAATGTACATAAATACACAAACATGGGTACGAGGACCCGACGCGCACCTACACAACAATCACAGTACACTGACAATAAAACAATCTCTGACATAGACATGAGGGGAAACAGAGGGTTAAATACACAACAGGTAATGAATGGGATTGAAAACAGGTGTGTGGGAAGACAAGACAAAACCAATGGAAAATGAAAAAAGGATCAATGATGGCTAGAAGACCGGTGACGTCGAACGCCGAGCACCGCCCGAACAAGGAGAGGCAAACGACGGTAGAAGTCGTGACAACATCTGACCCTTTCACCTATTACTACCTGTCAGGGCAATGCGATTGAGGCTGTAACACATAAATATCTTGGAATTTACAAAAACAATTGAGCTGAAGTTGGGGTTTTATTTTTATTTTGAAGCCATTTTTATTTTGAAGCATGAGTTACATGTATCCCTATACTAGACTATGGTGATATTTTATATATTAATGCTTCCGCTCAGTGTTTGAGATCAATTGACACCTTTTACCATGGAGCGTTGAGATGTATTTTAAACTGCAAAACCCTTTAAGAACCGCTGCACTTTATATACCAGGGTGTTAAGGGATTTTTTTAATCAATAATGACTAATTATGCATACATTTCAATCAGGACTGACTAATCAGAATACTATTATGTTTCTGTATAGATGTATGGATTTTCTTTTAATCCTACTGAATACTAGTACTGAGTACTGAATTTAATGTGTGTAATTATAATCAAGAAGTAGAACAATGACTGTCTGTTCCTTGGTAGAAATTAAAGAATTTATCGTCAGACTGGCTAGAATGCTTATCTACACAGGCAGACCTTGGCTCCGGTCATCAATTATCTAAGTTTGGGAGACACGATGTGGGAAGTCTTGAGAACTATACAGCCATTGTACTGGAGTGGAGATGAGACGGGGTAGTACGAACACTAATGACGTCATCTTCAGTTTATAACCTGTGGTAAACTGTATCATGTTCAGTACTCTCGAGAATAAACGCTACTGATTGATTTTGAGACTGGTCTCTGTCCATTTTATGCAAATAAGAGTCAAATAAGAGTCTTACAAACAGACAGTGTTTCATTTTAATTGGGTATTAAAACATATAGGAATTTAATTCCTGTAACACATGGTTGGCTGGCCTTCTCTAGTCACTCGTAGGCTCAGTCACTGGTAAACTTTTATTTACAAAGCCATTTTTTTACCATTTTATTTGGCCATTTTTATTATTCAGAAATGTGGTGGGTACTCTCTTTGTTCGCAGGACTATCCAAATATCCGAACTGAATTTGGTAAAGGGATTTTATGTCTTCTGCGCCATCGGCGTGGAATGCCTTACCAAATTGTTTTAAATTGGATGAACTTGTGCCGATTGGTGTTTTTAAATGAAGGATTTTGAGGATTCCTTGACCTGAAAATGTTTTTAATTTGCTGTTTTAGGATTTTGTTATACTCCTGTGATTTGTATGGTTTTTACTAGATTACTTGAAAAATATATTTAAAATCTCTGAGTCCTTCTTGATTAAATGAGGTCTTAAATAAAATAAAATAAAATATACAAATGAGTAGAGTAAAACAGTATGTAAACATTATTAAAGTGACCAGTGTTGCATTATTAATGTGACCAGTGATTCCATGTCCATGTACATTAGGGCAGCAGCTTCTAAGCTGCAGGGTTGAATACCGGGTGGTAGGCGGCTAGTGACAGTGACTAAGTTCAGGGCAGGGTACTGGGAGGCCAGCTATTGAACAGTCTGATGGCCTTGAGATAGAAGCTGTTTTTCAGTCTCCCGGTCCCAGCTTTGATGTACCTGTACTGACCTCGCCTTCTAGATGATAGCGGGAGATTATCTTTTTGTCCTTCCTGTGATGTTGGGTGATGTACAGTAGGTGTCCTGGAGGGCAGGCAGTGTGCCCCTGGTGATGCATTGGGCAGACCGCACTACCCTCTGGAGAGCCCTGCAGTTGCAGGCAGTGCAGTTGCCGTACCAGCCCAAAAGGATGCTCTCAATGGTGGATCTGTAAAAAATTTGTGAGGGTCTTAGAGGCCAAGCCACATTTCCTTAGCCTCCTGAGGTTGAAGAGGCACTGTTGCACCTGATCAGCTCCTTCGTTTTGTTGAGGGAGAGGTTATTTTCCTGGCACCCATCCGCCAGGGCCCTCACCTCCTCCTGTAGGCTGTCTCGTCATTGTTGGTAATCAGGCCTACTACTGTTGTGTTGTCTGCAAACTTCATGATTAAGTTGGAGGCGTGTGTGGCCACGCAGTCATGGGGTGAACATGGAGTACAGGAGTAGGCTGAGCATGTGCTCTTGTGGGGCCCCTGTGTTGAGGATCAGCGTAGTGGAGGTGTTGCCTCCTACCTTCACCACCTGGGGGTGGCCTGTCAGGAAGTCCAGGACCCAGTTGCACAGGGCGGCGTTCAGACTCAGGACCCCAAGGTCAATGATGAGCTTGGAGGGTGTTGAAGACTGAGCTGTAGTCAATGAACATAATTCTTACATAGGTATTCCTCTTGTTCAGATGGTATAGGGCAGTGTGCAGTGTGATGGAAATTGCATAATCTGTAGATCTATTGTACCTTTATGCAAATTTAAGTGGGTCTAGCGTGGCAGGTAAGTGGAGGTGATATGCTAGCCTCACAAAGCACTTTATTATGACAGAAGTGAGTGCTACGGGGCGAGGCGATAGTCATTTAGTTCGGTTACCTTTGTTTTCTTGGGTACAGGAACAATTTTGGTCATATTGAAGCAGGTGGAGACAACAGATAGGAATATATTAAATGTCTGTAAAAACTCCAGCAAGCTGGTCTTCGCAAGCTTTGAGGATGCGGCTTGGGATGCCGTCTGGGCAGCCTTGCGAGAGTTAACAAGCTTAAATGTCTTACTCACGTCAGCCACGGAGAATGAGAACCCACAGTCCTCGGGAGCGGACCGTGGCACTGTGTTATCCTCAAAGCAGGCAAAGAAAGTGTTTAGCAAGACTTCAGTGTCTGCGACGTGGCTGGTTTTCTGTTTGTAAACAGTGATTTATTTGTGTCTGAGCTGTTTAATTGCGACTCCACTTTGTCTCTGTACTGACGTTTTGCCTGTTGGGATTGCCTTACAGAGGGCATAACTGCACTGTTTGTGTTCGACCATATAACCAGTCACCTTACCGTGGTTAAATGCGGTGGTTCGCGCTTTCAGTATTGCGTGAATGCTGCCATCCATCCACGATATTTGGTTTAGGTATTACATACAGAGAGAGCGGTAAAGACAAGGGTATGCATTGTCTACAGCTGTCTGATGGGCGGGTGACCTCTGTGGCAGGGGAGATGTGAGTGCAGACTGTGGTGTTGTATAGGGCAGAACTATGTGATCCTATGTGTGCTCAGGTTTTGTTTGCAGAACTCCCTAAGCTCTCTCTGGCACAGAAGGATGAAATGGACATTCCCCTATTGTCCCATGAACTGGCAGAGGCCGTAACCCAGATGTCCCCTGGCCGTGCACCTAGGGTCGATGGACTCCCAGTGGAGTTTTATAAAACATTCTGGGGAATAATTTGACTTTTGCATGTTGCGTGAGTGCGTCGGGTAGGAAAGTTGACGATAAGCTGCCGTCGGATGGCTCTGACTCTCCTGCCCAAAAAGGGGACGTTTTAGGGTAGGCGGCAGGGTAGGGGGCAGCATTTGGAATTTTGGATGAAAAACGTGACCAAATTAAACTGCATTCTACTCAGGCCCAGAAGATAGGATATGTATATACAGTGCCTTGCGAAAGTATTCGGCCCCCTTGAACTTTGCGACCTTTTGCCACATTTCAGGCTTCAAACATAAAGATATAAAACTGTATTTTTTTGTGAAGAATCAACAACAAGTGGGACACAATCATGAAGTGGAACGACATTTATTGGATATTTCAAACTTTTTTAACAATCAAAAACTGAAAAATTGGGCGTGCAAAATTATTCAGCCCCCTTAAGTTAATACTTTGTAGCGCCACCTTTTGCTGCGATTACAGCTGTAATCTTTGAAGCCTGAAATGTGGCAAAAGGTCGCAAAGTTCAAGGGGGCCGAATACTTTCGCAAGGCACTGTACTTGGTAGATTTGGATAGAAAACACTCTAAAGTTTCCAGAAGTGTTAACGTAGTGTCTGTGAGTATAACAGCACTGATTTGGCAGGTGAAAACCTGAGAAAAATCCATTCAGGAAGTAGGATTTGTTTTTGTTGTTGTAGTTTTCTATTCAATGCTATTACAGTATCCATTGACTTGGGACTCAAATTGCAGTTCCTATGCCTTCCCAAAGATGTCAACAGCCTTTAGAAATGGTTTCAGGCTTGTATTCTGAAAAATGAGGGAGTAAGAGCAGTCGAAATGAGTGGACACTACAGTGGCCTAGAGATTTTTCAAGGACCGAAACGTGACGCAGAGCTTTTTCATGCGCGCGACCGAGAGAGTGCCTTGCTTGTTTACCTTTTATATTGACAACGTTATTGTCCGCTTGAAATATAATAGATTATTTAGGCTAAAAACAACCTGAGGATGGAATATAAACATTGTTTGACATGTATCTTTGAACTTTACGGATACAATTTGGAATTTTTGTCTGCCTGTTGTGACTGCGTTTGAGCCTGGGGATTACTGAAGAAAACTTTATCGAACAAAAGGAACATTTATTGAATAAATGAATGTCTTCTAAGTGCAACCATATGAAGATCATCAAAGGTAAGTGATAAATTGTATCTCTATTTCTGACTTGTGTAACTCTTCTACTTGGCTGGTTACTGTTTGTAATGATTTGTCTGCTGGGTGCTGTTCTCAAATAATCGTATGGTATGCTTTCGCTGTAAAGCATTTTTTAAATCTGACACCGTGGTTGGATTCACAAGAAGTTAATCTTTAAACTGATGTAAAGTAGTTGTATCTTTTCTGAATTTTTATAATGAGTATTTCTGTATTTGAATTTGGCACTCTGCAATCTCACTGGATGTTGGCCAGGTGGGACACTAGCGTCCCACATACCCTAGAGAGGTTAAGAACTGGAAGCCTGTGCCATTGCACTGTGCGGACTACAAGATATTTGCCAAGGTCCTTGCTAACAGACCGAAGTCCGATATTGACTCTATTGTACACAAGGACCAGACATATTGTGTACCGGGACGCTCAATCACGGACAATTTGTTCTTAATCAGGGACATGTTGGACTTGTCGAGAGGTTCTAATGTGAATTTTGGACTGGTCTCTTTAGATCAAGAGAAGGCTTGAAAGAGTGGACCAGGAGGATCTATATAATGTGATGTCTGTGTTTGGGTATGCGGAAGCGTCATGTATGGTCAAGGTGGGAGGGGGACTCAGTAGGCCAGTCTGGGGCATTGGACAAGGATGCCCTCTATCGGGGTAACTATATACACTTGCCATTGGGCCTCCTACGCAGGAGACTGCAGTGAGTGTGCTGGACAGGCATGGGTGTGTTGACAGGCATAGCAGTGTCGGCGTTTGCAGATGATGTGTCTTTGGTCAGGGATAGGCAGGATATGGAGGCACTAGAGACTAGGGAGCTTCATCAGCTAAGGTGAACTGGGGCTAGAGCAAAGTTCTGTTATGTGGAGCATGGAGGTATAGGCCACTCAGTGGGGTTGTGAAGAGCTTAACATTTTGGGCGTGTACCTGGGCTCGGAGAGGTGAGTCAGGAAGAACTGGGAGGAGCCGACCTGCAACACAAGCTGGTGGATTTTTTCTGTTCAGGCCATCACTGGCTGAAAGCGGCAGTGTTGTATATATCTGTAAACGAAGGAGGACAGGGCGTGGTGGAACTGGAGAGCAGGGTGGCTGCATTCCGATTTAAGGCGGCGCAGAGACTGCTTGACCATACTGATGTCGGCTGGAAGGAACCAGCATGCGCACTGCTGAGGAAAGCTGACGAATAAGGGTTGACCGGAAGCTGTTCCTCATGAGGCTGGAGAGGCTGAGTACAGCAGGTCTCTCAGACTTTTACTCTGCGGTGCTGAGGGCCTGACAGCTGATAAGGCACACGCTGTGGTTGTGGGAGGAGCCTATCTTCCACAACCCAGCCATCCCTTTGAGATCGGTTCAGTCAGCCACCCTGCAGAGGCGATTGATGGCAGTGGGCTTACTACGACTGGGTGACCTGCGAC